>NC_046159.1:119393800-119651300 GCF_011064425.1 Rattus rattus
AAAAAAAAGTTCAAAAAGAAAAAAAAAGAAAAAAAATAATAATTAATTAATTAATTAATTAATGCCAAAAAAAGGACACAAAATTTCAAGAATAATATAATGGATAGATAGTTATTTGGAATTTCAACCGACTAAACTTACCAGCCTTTTAAGGGTTTGCAGAATCAGATTAAAGACAGCATCTGACCACCATTTCTTAACATTTTTAACCTGTGAAAAGTCACCTGAACAAAATAACTTTAACTAAGAAGTATAATTTCACTTATTTTTTCTTGTAACCATTAATTGTTCAACTTGCCCATTGGGTTTCAGGTCCTGTAACCTGTGGTAGACTTCCAGTTCTACAGACTTTATCATTTTTATGGGTATGCTCTGTCTTGGGAAGGCCTATTTCCCTCTCAGCATTCTTTAATTACCTGTAGTTACTTGGTTAGTGTTGAGACCTTACACGATTTTCTTCCTCCCATTTTATGGCTATGGGTGTCTTCCCTTTTCATTTTCTTTTTCTTTATAATGCATGGAGTAAGGAAACTACATTTTCCTTAAAAATAACAGAGTGTAGGGGATTTCATTTGCTCACTGTTAACAGAATTTACTAGGGAAATGTCCTTGTTTCAGTATGCGAAGAAATATCGAATTTTTTACTTAAGATAATTACTTCTTCAAATTTATTTTGTGCACTAATTTCCTTTGGGAGTGAACAGCCCATGTGTCACTCTGCCTATTACAGCAGAGTCATTTGCTTTGTGCTTCCATACACCGATTCCAATTGTTAATTCAGATACGAAATGAAGATTATATTTCCCTTAAAATGTCAGTTTATTGAATTTTTTTCTTACTGGATGTTTTTCCTCTTTTAGTAGGCTTGATAACATGTTTTCAAATATTTAATAGTCTCAGAATTGCTATATTAACATGCTGAGTTATGAAGTTCCAGTATTTATTTTTATTTATTCCTTGAAAAGTTTGTACATGTACACAATCCATTTTTTCATTTGTAAATAGTTTTATTGATATAGAGCCATGAATACTCAATTTTCATATTAGAGCTGTTTTGCACAATAATGTTATGGGTGAGTAGGAGTTGACCGTCCACTTTCTTTTCTACTTTTTAATTAAAAAATAAGTTCTCTTATGATATATCCTGACTAAAATTTTCCCTCCCTCTACTCCTTCTAGTTCCTCCCTACTTCCCCTCCCTTCTAGATCTACTCCATCTCTTTCTCTCACTAGAAAAGAATAGCCTTCTAAGAGATATCCAACCATGAACAATAGAGTATCATATAAGATAAACAACCCATCATATCCAAACGGGACAAGGCAACCCTAGAAAAACAGCCCTGAGAGCAGACACGTGGATCAGAGACCCTCTTACTCATACCCTTCATGTCTCCTACGCTGAAAACTGTAATACACATACTGAGAAGATGATGCAGGCCTGAGCAGGCCCTGTGCTTGCTGTTTTTGTCTCTGTGAGTTCACATAATTTCCGCACCATTGATTCATGGGGCCTTATTTGCCTGGCGTCTTTTTAAGTTAAAATTTATTGATAACTGATTTGCTACTTCCTAAGAAGCAAAACAAAACATTTAATATCCTTTGATTGTCTCTACCAAGGTCAATTATTTACTTCCCTTATGCTTTATGTTTTAATATACGTGAAGGAAACACAATCACATGTGTGTGCGCGCGCGCGCGCGCGCACACACACACACACACACACACACACACACACACACACACACACACACACAAATATCTAAGTCTCCAAATGAAGCATTTACTTGACATAAAGCTAACTGAGTTGCTAAGGAGCGCTGAAAGCATGTTATGACCAAGGGCCACACCCTAGGCTCTCTTTTTCTCTTCATCTCTGAGTCCATCCTCCACATTCACAGTGGCTAAAACTGCATATAAATCACACAGAAAACTCATAAGTTCATCAACAGTTTACTAAACACCACATTTTTCTTGTCTCCTGGTTTTCAATAGGATAAGATAGTAATACTACAATAATAACAATTACTAGTGAGTGCAGTCTTCTAAGATGCTTTCTTTTAACTTTTAAAGGAATGAATAAATGGCACTTAGAGCGATATTTTAGAGCTTATGGCATATGATGATATTTAATAGTTGAGAAATAATGTAACTGACATCAACTTTTACTGTTACATTTATTTTAAAAGCTCAATATCATGTTGTTGCTAAGCAACAGGTTACAATGTAAGAAATTAAACATATTAAATTATTGAATAAATATGTATACATATATATAAATATATGAACATATATACTTTTAATTTTTTAAAATATACTATGACCTAAAAAAATGACCACTTATCCTCTAATGAATACTTTCATTAATTGTTATCTTATTTTTCCTATAACGGACACCAGGAAAACATGGTGTAGCTTTATTCTACAAAATATTCTTACCTTTGATTAGCTTTTGCAAAAAATGGACAATATTTTAAACATGTTCAATTATGTCTGTTCATTATTTAGACACTATATTTTATTATACAGGGCGGTGCAACAATATCAAATAACATTCATGGAGATAGTAAAACTCTACTTTGTATATAGCCCGTGTCTTGCATGGAAAGGGTATTATATAGGAACAATCACAAAAATTTTAACGTGATAGTTTTCTTTGGAAGGAGACTGAAAGAAGGCATGACTTTTACTACAGTTGATGTAAATGCTACCAGGAGAAGGAAGCTTGCACCAAGAAGTTGCTATTGATTTCTGATGACAGTGACACATAATTACAATTTACCTAAAGGACACTAAGAAGTGACACATATAAACAATTTGAACACAAGTCACTAGTTTCAAACCTATATTGAAACCACATTGAAAGTTAAGGAATACCAAACTCTTTTATCTTGTGAAAAGATTTGAAAAACATAGGGAAATTCATTACTATGAGAATCACAAATATTGAACCTTAAACTACACTTCTACCTAGGTAAATATATTGGTTAAAGCAAAAGACAAAATGCTGATTTGACCAATTATGTAAATGGAAGACTAATTATGTAAATATAGGAAGCTAAATTCGAAGTCATAGAAATATTCTAGGGTATTAAATGTAAGAGAGTGCTGGGAAGAAAGCCCAGGGTAAAATGACAGGGCTTTGGGAAGTCATGTGACCACTTTACATCTTAATTTGTTTTGTTGAAAAATAAATGGACTAAATTAGTGATAAATGTGTTTCTCTTTAATACCCAACTCATTTCTCCTCACCAAAGCAAAATCATTCATATCAGAGATTTTTAAACCCTGAAAAAAAGAGCTTTAATATCCAGTGATTGTTGCTTTCTCTTATGTCTACAATTGAAAAACCATAATTGAAAGTAGACAGATGTGGAATGCTGACAAACTTGGAGTGTGAGATGATAAACTGGGATGGGTGAATATAAGTCAAAAAAGATTAGGGCTAGGGACAAGATTAGCCTAAACTTAAGATGTATCAAGCTTAGGAGTCTATGAATTTATAACTAAAATATAACAGCAATTAAGAAAGTTTGAATGTAAATTTCCTGCATGGGTGGACAAATATTAGTAGTAAATATGGGTTGCCTCCCTATGAGTTATTGACTAGGGAACCTCCAGAGCTCTCAAAGCAATATAGGCTATTGCCCCCATTCTTGGTTGTCCATTAAAAGTTGAGGCAATGATCAGTTGCTAAAGATGTCATACATTTTGAATATGGAACACAGAAATTAAATTTGTCTTGACTTGGAAGCTTCATGTCTGCTTGCTATATTTCATAGAAACAGAATATACTATGTAGCATTCTGGTGAAGAAAATTTGCTAGCAGTTTTACCTAACTGTGGATTGTGCATACCCGAAGGTCCTGGAGGCAAAATGTACTAATGTATTTAACATGGGAATGGTTGTTTGGGGAGTTAAAACCCACATTCTGATTAGATGTGAGGCCTGATACACATAACACAATATATATCTGGTACTGTAAATTGGTATTGTAAACCTAATCAAAAGTTAATGACTGGTGATGCATGTCATAGAGAGGAAATTTAGAAGTGATGTTTTGATAAATGAACATGTTATCAAAGTGCCCTCTAATATGATTATATTCATAGATTTGCACTGCTCTCAGCATTGATTAAAGAAGTTTCTTTTTGCAGAGGGTGAAGGTTAAAGCTCATACTCATAATTGAATTGGTCCAAGTGCTGAGAATAAGTTTTAAGTCCATAGCCTTAAAGGAACATCAATAACAATCCTCTAAAGTCCCATAGACTGTTGTTTAAGAGGGGACAAGAAGATTGTATGAACTGGTGGATAAGAAGAGAGCTATGAAAGGCTACCTTCTCAGTGGGACATTACCATTGAAATTATGAACACACCACAACTATATTATCTGCATATGCATGTACACACATACTAACACACACACATAAACACATTCGCACATATTAATACAGACATGTTAATATACGGACATGAAAACCTAAGCAAATACTAACACATACATCTACACATATGTACACATACACATATATACAAACACATTGGTATACATACACACATACTAACATACACATATATATGCACACAGGCATATATGCATATACACACGTATACATACATATACACATATGTACACACTAACATATACCATTTATAAACATACATATAAAACACATATAAATACACACTCACACACATACTAACATACACACATATTAGCACACACACATATATTCACATACATACAGATACATAACACATGGGTGGATGAAATTAGTAGTAGGGATACTTGGGAAAAGGAGTGTGCAGAGGATATGAGAGGGTAATATGTGTGATTATGATTACGATCCATTGTATCTATGTATGTACGTACATATGTATGTATGTACTTATGTATGTATATATGTATGTATGTATGTATGAAACAGAAAATATTAAAGCTCACACTATCATACTCTCTGATGATACTTAAAACATACAATAAGTTAAGGAATAAACAATACATTAAGGAATTAAAACTGCATTGTAAAGAGAAATGGCATCTTCATAGTTAATATTATTTTCTATTCTAAGAAAAAACAATGCAAATATTAGCGAATGCTAATCTAGAGCCAAATAATCTTAATCTCCAAGTTGATAATTATAAAGCTTAAAGGTATTTCCTCTGAGCCAGTAATTTTAAAGATGAACAGGTTTTTGGTAAGTTAAGTTCTTTATTATGTATATGAGCCCATTCACCATCATCTGAAATCATTTTGAGTAGAAAAGCTCATGTCCACACATTGCTGTATATCCTTCCTCCCCATACTTTCTTTTCCTCTACGTTGGCTGTATTTTAATATAAATGACAATAAGGACCATTTGAATTATTTTAAAGCTTAGAATTGCTGTTAGGTTTTGTCATTCTTCAACTTGATGTTTTTCATTTATTTTAATGCAATATATTCATGGTAACACATACAACCGCTAATGACTGCACCGTGCATTGCACTTCATTATGTAAATACACTACATTTCCTTGTATAAACATAATGTACTATTTCCATTCATTTGTCACCTATTGTTCCTATTCCACTTGGGCTTGATTACCTTTATGAATAATTATTGCTTTGAACAAGTTAGACAGCAATGCAGTGTACACTACTCTGACTCTTCTAGGTCTTACCAAATTGCTCTACAAAATAGCCACACTAATGAACACACTTCCCTTATTTCTGATTCTCTACCACCTAACAGATGTCTAGTATAAAATCTTGCCATTAAATACCAAAGAATATACAAAAATACATTGTTTATAATTTTTTACCTAATTAGTAGGAAGTCTGAATTTCATTTTTAAATAATTTATAAGCTCCCCTAAATAATTCTTCTGATAAAGTGTCAAAAATATTTTTACTTAAGCCAACAATTGAACAAATAATATAGAATACATACTTGTTAAATCATAGTGAGGCTCTCTACTATTATCATAGGAAATATGTAGTTAATTTAGAAAATATATAAAATCTATATTACATTATTTTGTATATGTATATGTAGATGATGTGTTATAGTAGGTATAACATAGCTATAGATGACGCAGATGTGGATGCAGATGCAGATGCAGGTATATGGGTAAATATGCACGACTGCTATAGTTTGAATGCAGAGTGAACTCTAGAACTCTGTGCAATTCAGTCTTCAATCCACAGCACAGTTCTATTAGCATATGGAAGAACATTTAATAAAGAGTCCATTGGGAGGTCTTCAGATTATCATCAATGCATTTTGAAGGGAATATTGTTACCCTAACTCCTCCTTCTTCACCCTTTGCTTTCTGGTAGAGAGGCAAATGCTTTGTTCTCTCTACCACAAATGTTGTACCTCACCATCTGTGAGGGATATTACTGGGGCCAAAGAGTGATAGATGGAAATCCCCAAAACGTAAAGTAAAATTTTTTGCTTTTAAAGTATGTTTTCTCTTTATTTTTTAGTGACAGAAATCTGAGTAAAATATGGTATACTGTTATTCAATTCATTTTAAGCAAAATTTGTTCAAGTTGACAATGACCTACTCACAAAATAGAACTGGAAATGCAATGTGAACTTGGCATTTCAAATCACTGAAACCTGGGCCACTCTTCTCACACCCACATTGGACCTATTCATTATTTGAAAAAGCAAAGATTACAGTTCTCTTTTATAGCAAAAACAAATGACTATACACTAAATCTCTAGTAAAATTTTATGCACAGATATCACCAAACCATTTTTAGAAGAATATAGTTATAATTTATATTGCTTTTCCAGAAAATGAAAATGAAATGAAATATTGTAGGTTTTTAAAGAAATAGCAATTAAAAGTAAAAATTCTGGAAAACACACACACACATACACACACACACACACACACACACACACCCCACCCAAAACAAAAACCCATGACTCATACAAGGGAAAGAGGTAGATTGTCCTCACCTCAATCTTCTTTCTTCAAAATCAGTTCCCCAGGCTTATGCCTGGGTCTTTGTCAGATTACTTGCTGCTACATCCTGTCCCCTCACATAGCTCTTCCCCTCCAAACTTTCTTCTCCTCACTCATTCCTTCATCCCCAGCTACAGCAAGCATTTTGTGAGGACACATCACCTACTCTGGCCAAGGAAGTGGGTAGGCTAATGGCAGATCTTCACCTCTCTCTCCTTTCCTCAAAACATATATGCCATGTTCACCCCTAGTACTGTAGCTGATCACTTGCTACAGACTCCTCATCCTCCCTATCCCCATGTCCAGTGGACTATGCAGATCTTCTCCTCCTAACTTTCCCCTACAATCCTATTATTCTATGACCCAACTCCAGGAGATATTTCCTAGGATTCTTGAAGAAAAGACCACCAGAGAGCAAGCAGTTAGTGAAGAGATGGGTAAGCTTCAGATCTTCATTCTCAACCCTCTGCCAATTCTACTCCCCTAGTCTCATTCTCATCTCTGTCGCAGAGTCTCTCTTGTGCCCTTTCTTCCCTCTTTGCTTCATTCTGAGGAACCTAAGTGAATCCTACTGAAACATCTTTCTTTAGTCCCTTCTGTGGACATCTTTAAGATCTCCTGTGAGCCCACTCCCACTACCGAGTATCAGCTTTCAATACTTAGAATCACATTTTACAAAGAACCCAGTGTCTATCACCAGCAGAATCTCAGAAGAATTTCCTGCCAGTCAATACCCAACCACCATAGGCCAAAAGAACCAGAAAGGACAACAGGAACCAAGAAACAATGCATTCACTCACTAAGACATGCCTAGATATTAGCGTGTAGAGTTATAATCATGCACAGACACTATAGAAATCAGTGTATTTTATCAAAATAATTTCAGGCAAAGGGATATAATGAGACAACAATTATCCCAATGAGATATCTTAGTCTCAGAATGATAAATATGTATTCACTTATAAGTGAATATTGGCTCTTGTTAATGATAACCAAGCTATAGCCCATAGGACCTCAAAGGTTAGGTTAGTGCAAAGGACTGAGAGTAGAACATATCTAACTCCCTAGGAAAGGGAGTAAAGGCAAGATAATTATGGATAAGTAGAAAGCAAGCTAGAGTCACATGATCAAATGGGACGGGGAAGTGGAATGAGAGAGGGAATTACGGGAGAGAGAGCTAAAATTAATGGTCATTGGGTGGTTTGAATATAAATGGCCCCCATAACCCATGTGTTTGAGTGCTTTGCCCACAGGGAGTGGTGCTTTTTAGAAGGTGTGGCCTTATTCAAGGAAGTGTGTCACTTTGGGGACAAACTTTGAGGTATCCTTTGTTCTTGCTATGCCTACTGTGGAATACCATCTATTTCTTCTGCCTTTCAATCAATATGTAGACCTCTCAGCACCTTCACCATCACTGTGCTTCCAACTTTTCTATGTTTCCTGCCATGATGAAAATAGACCAATCCTTTGGAGCTATAAGCCTGTCACAATTAAATGTATTTCTTATAAGAGTTTCTGTGGTCATGGTGTCTTTTCACAGAAATAAAACCCAAATTAAGATGGCTGTTTAAGTTGTGTGTGTGTGTGTGTGTGTGTGTGTGTGTGTGTGTGTGTGTGTATGTGTGTGTGGTGTATGTGTATATGTGCGTGATCTAAATGAAACTGTCAATATGACAGAAAGGTTCCCAATTGAATATATCTTATCAACAAATGAATCTTTCAGTATCAGGAATGGGTTACATCCAATGGAATTTTTGACCAAAGGAGTACCATTGGAACCCCTAAGTAATGCAAACAGTTGCCAAGTTAACAAGTTTCTCTCTGCCTACAGTCCCCAAATAACTCATGCTGTTGCCAAGACTACAGGTTGTTTTCTGCAAACTGACTGCATGGCCCTTTTGCTGCAGGTAACACTTATATGGTTCATTGAACATGGACAAATTAAACTGGTGCTCACTCAGCGTCTTCACACCTATGTCGTAGCACCCTTAATAGAGGAAGGTACCTTGTAAGCTACCAAACAAGAAACATAACATGAACACAGTCACAAAACATTTGATCTCCAATGGTGTCCTATCTACAATATATGCTAGTGCATGGTGACATGGGGTTAACCAAAATATATCTGATTTTATTTAAGGCCCACTCCATTAGATGGAGCACATACTGACACTATGTAGCTAAAAACCTTAGATTAGACATCTCAGGGACCAAAGATATACCTCAATATTACTGTTCCACTAAAAAAGCAGTAGCAAGAAAGTGATTTCTAATGAAATTCTGCTCTACGCATAGTCAGTGTGCTGATCACCCATCACCAGATTTCCATTTTGTTTGAATGTGTGGGCATGTGAGCATCTCATCACCAAAGGAAAGAACTGAGGAATTTAGACATGGAATTGTGAAGTTTAATGAGAAAGGATAAACAATATGAAACTGAGGCAATATCCTGAGTCTGTGAACAGAAGACGTGGATGTATGAACCCTGGGTAGAAGGAACACTTTCGCATTTGAAGCAGATAAGCAGGTTTATCCTGGGATTCTGCAAATATCTTGGGTTAGAATAATTTTTCTCATCTCAAATGAAAGGAAAATACATCCTGGCTCTAATGATTTTAAGAGGATGAACTTGGACATCAAAGTTTATCTTCTTATGCAACAGAATTTTAGTTTATCACGTTGAAATAGGCAAGATGAGTATGGATAGTTATTGTGCTTTTTAACAATCGTCAGTGAATTATTTTGTATTCTAACCACCACCTTCTACAGACAGTGGTGACTGATTAGCACATTGCATGGGATACATTGTACATCTTCACATCCCCCCACTGTCTTTTGCACTTTCATTTGATACATCTGTTACAGATGTATAGGGCCCACCATATGTGAAGACAGGACTCAAATAGAAGTTTCTAGATGAAGACAGACTCAAAACACTCAACCAGCTTCATGAGGAAATACACAGAGAAAACACACATCCTAGCACACTTGCAGTGGCTGAAATGCTCAGGGCTTTGTAATTTTGTCCTATTTGATCACTCTGTTGTGGACATCTCGAGAAATATATGAAGTTCTGAGGTTACAGCTAAGGAAGCCTAGTAGAACAAAGTAGGAATTCTTGTCCTTTAAGCACACAGAATATTTCTGCAGGTTGTAAAATGTTGCTCTATAAAGTTTTCTATATTTTAAATATACCAATTCTGTTGTCTTGTTTAACTTGTCTTAGTCTGCTTTCTATTGCTATCTTAAAGACCATGATCAAAAGTGACTTGGGAGGAAAGGGTTTATTTGGTTTACACACCACAGTCGTCCAGGGAAGTCAGGGCAGGAAATAGAACAGATCAGAAACACAGAGGCAGGAGTTAATGCAGTGGACATCAGAAGAGCTGTTTACTGTCTTGCTTTCCATCATTTACTCAGTTCAGAGCCCCCCTACCTCTGTTCTGCTACCAAATCCATTCCTTCCTTTTTATTCTGAAAAGGGAAGACTGTTCATGGATATCAATCAAACATGGTAATAACATGCACCTCTCCTCTGATTCAGGTGGGAGGAGATAACCCAGTAGTAGGAAACAAGTTCTGAAAGCAGAAAAAAAGAGTCACAAACAGCCTCTGTTAGTACTGCCAAAAAAACCTAAGCTATACTAAATGTAACATGTATGCAGAGGGACTAGGTCAGTCATTTGTAGTCTCCCTGATTGTGGGTTCCATCTCTGTGAGCCCTTATGAGCAGAGGTTAGTTGATTCTGTGGGTTTCCTTGTTCTGTCCTTGAACCTTCTGGTGTCAGCTGGGGGCTTGCAGACCTACTGGAAGTGGTCTCTTCAGGTTCTATCTCCCCTCTAGTTAGGTCATCCCCATTGGGTACTGAGAGTTTCTTGGGTCCTTACTGTTTGGGACATTTTAGTTCTCCTGTTCTGCACCCCACCACTGCTACATATTTCTTTTCATTTTTCTGGATTTCCTGGACTTCTATCTCTTCCAACACCTGATCTTCCCCACCCCTTTTTGCCCCCTCCTCCTTTACCTCCCAGATTCTTCCCTCCTCTTCCTCCCATAATTACTTTGTTCCCCCATCTAAGTGGAGTTGAGGAATCCACACTTTGGTCATATGTGAGTTGTATCAAGCGTGTTCTGAACTTTTGGGTTAATATCCACTTAGCCATGAATACATACCATGTATATGTCCTTTGGGGCCTGAGTTACTACACTCACATGATATTTTCTAGTTCTATCCATTTGCCTACAAAATTCATTCCTCTGTGTAAATGTACTACACTTTCTATTTCAATTTTGTTGTTGTTGTTGTTGAGGAACAACTGAGTTGTTTCTAGCTTCTGGCTATTCTATGTAAGACTACTATAAACATAGTGGAACATGTGCCCCTGTTATATGTTAGAGCATCTTTTGTGTATATGCCCAGTAGAGGTAAAACTGGTTCTTCAAGTAGAAGTATTTCCAATTTTCTGAGGAACTGCTAGATTGATTTCCAAAGTAGTTGTACCAGCTTGCATTTCTACCAGAAATGGAGGAATGTTCCTTTTTTCTTCACATCCTAGACAGCATCTGCTGTCTCCTGAGTTTAATCTTAGCCACTCTGATTAGCATAATGTGGAATCTCAGGGTCGTTTTGATTTGCATTTCCCTGAATACTAAGGATGTTGAACATTTCTTTAGGTGCTTTTCAGCCATTAGGTATTCTTCAGTAGAGAATTCTTTGTTTATCTCTGCACACCATTTTTAAATTGGGTTATTTGGTTTTCTGGAGTATAATTTCTTGAGTTTTTTGTATAGTTTGGAAATTAGCCCTCAGATATATGAGTAGATGAAGAGTTGGCAAATATTTTTTTTCCCAATGGGAGCAGTTCTCTCTCATAGGCTGGGGACCCAAGTGAAAAGAAAATAACAAGGCACTGTAACCATCTCTGGCTATTTCATATCTGCCTCAAGCCTGTGTGTGTGACAGGCCTTCATTACAAAAATGGGGTGGATCATAACCCCCAAATTAATGAAGCTAAAGAATATAGAGTCCAGTTTATGAAACAAAAAAAAAACTTGAACTAAATATTTCTTCTGAATAAATTGCTATGTGAGCAATGAAAATTCTAACATACTGGCTAGATATTGAAAAGAATCACTTCATCTCATCTCCTATCTCTCAACACCAAAGTGTAGCATGAAAAATTAATATGAAAATTATACCTGGTAATTTGATTTTCATATTTGAGAAAAAACATTTTTATGAACTGTTTGGTATTCAGTTATTGCAGGTATTATTAATATGAGTTAACTGAACAAAAACCATGAGGCCTATGATTCTACTTGGACAAACAGATCAGAATTCAAAATATGTATATGAAGATAATTTGCTTTATTTTGGGGGAAGTCATATGCTGAAATAGGGAAAATAAACTTTGTAATACATGACATAGTGATAAGCATCACTATTTTATTTTATCATACTGATAAGCATCATTTGTTGGGCAAATGAAGCAAGCTCTTGCAAGAGGGCAGACAGCATTCTGCAGGAAAAGAATGTAAAAATTAAAATGCTGTGTATAAAGTGGTATACTCTATGTCAGAATAGGAGCATTTTGGTAAGAAATAACAGCAATCAGTTCTGGATGTAAGTATCAGACAAGCCTTTGAAGTACTTCTGTGTGATTCTGTTCACCTTGAAAATCTTTACCATTCTCCCCTGATCAGAAGATGGATAAATATTTACTGTTTTTCAAGTAGAACATGTAACTAAATTCCTGCAGAAGTAGGAAAACCTGTGATCACACTTGCTGGTAACTGTTTCAGGTGTATGGCAGAGCCCATCTGCTGTACCAGATGCCCAGTTGTTGATTGGACAACAAAAGTGTGGGAGGTAAAAAAGCAACTCTTTCCAAAAAGGCCACTAGGAAAGAGGCCAAGGCAATTTTGCCAGGACGATTGTGAACCTCTGTCAATAGCTTCACATTCACTTTGAATTTTCTAAGTTAATAAGAAAGCTTTCCAAATGTGTTTCTGGGGAGACGACTTAATGCATTTGTGGTTTAAAATGTAAACAACATACAAGCATTTCTGGTGTTAGTTAATTCTAAGAATATGTGCTGGCCAGACTTCTCTGTTTGCTCTGCATTTCTTTAAACATAGCAGTGATAGTTTATGTAAACACAATTGTATTCTGGATCAACGTTATTTTCAATGTATTATGGGTGAATAATTAATGCGTGTCTAAGACACAAGTGTCTTTGCATTTATTATAGAGTTAGGAAGAATTTCAAGATCAATGTTCAATTAATTAACTTTATTTTAGATTTCTATTTCCTCCTTCATTTCTTGCAAGAGTTTTGAAACACAATCATTTAGTCATCACTTTAAATTTATGCTTCATTTTTTTCCTGTCCTCAGAGAATTGATGTCATTGGGCCATTCTACAACCAGAGTTTAATATGTTGTTTTCATTGATAAGTCATTTAACTAATAATTATGAAATATCTTTTATTTTACTTTCTTACATTTACTATATTTTTCTTTTATTAGATTCTCTTTGTTTGCCTCTGTCTTCCTGTGTCTGCCTTTTTCTCATACACAGATCCATATACACACAGGTCATAGATACATGGTTCTTTCAGTCCTTGATACTGTATAATAATGAAGACAATTGTCCTTTTCTTTACTGGATACTGTTAATGAGTAATGCTAGGGTCATCAATCTCCTAGTACTATGTCACCTAGAGACTGTGAGTCTCAAGTCCTTGTGGTAACACTAGAGGGAAACACTGCTACTCTTCTTTAACACATAAGGAGCATGAAAGCCAGAGTGGTTCGTGATGGGCCCCAATGCACACAGCAGCAAATCTGCCAGACTCCAAAGCTTGTGCTCGATCAAGTCCTCTGGGCTTTCCTGTCTGTGAAGTACTGAGTGCTTTTCTTTTCTTTTTGTACAGAGCAGAAGGAAAGAAATACAATATTTCTGCCTTATACCCTGCTCACACATACACGGAACTCTACTGTGAACTCAGCCTGATCCTGCTTAGTACTCAGTGGCACCTTAGAAATGGTCAGTGATGAAAGAGGCACTGGAGACCCAGTCAATGCAGTGTGGACTTCCGGACAAGGTGTGACGCTTGAAAATATGGACCAGAGCAAAGAAATCACATAGAGCCACAAAATAGAAAGTTACAGGAGATATTTAAAAGAAAATAGGATGCTGGGACATATTGTTTAGTTTTAGGATTTTATTTTTTATCCCTCCAAACAATGTAAAAACTGTACATCTTGAACTTAAAATGAAGGTGGGTACTCTGACCTCAGTGAATGTATATATATCTCCAAGTTTTCATGAATGAAAATAAAGCAATTCCTTAAACCAATCACAAAAAATATACTTTTAAACTGTAAGCACAACCTTGCAAAAGGTATTCATGTACTATACTTTTTGTAACATTCTTAGTTTATCTAGCTAAACATCAGCTGTGATTTCTTACAGTAAAGTTTTTTGATGAAAGGAACTGCCTCTTAATCATAAAACTTCATTTCAGACCATGGTTGAAAGACTAAAGTAAGCATGTCAGATTGTTGTAGATTTGAACATGAGCTATACTACCAAATAGCCACTTAACCATAAAATAAGTTGATGTGAGCTATTTTTATTTATAAAATGACGATCATAGTTAATAGTCCCACTGAGGATTGATGCTGATGAGATGTGTTATGATAATAGGAAAACGTGTTTGTCTCTGATACTGTTCACTGTCATATGATGTAATATTGACTCACTGTATCTGATAAATGGGAATTAGAGAGCTTTCTGTAAATTAGAGAACTGAAGTTTGGCTTTGTATATTCCAGTTAAACATAGATAAAATTCTAAACCGCACCTTTCTATTAGATAATTGTCAACAATGACATGAGTCTTAACATTGTTCAGACGTGCAAGCTCTCCCTCACACGTATATTATACCTACATTCTGACTTTATGATGTCTTGTGCTGTGTCAGAAAAGAGAGTGCAAGCAGAGATAACTGCAGGGTGTTCACACTGTGGAATTTGGTCTCCTCCGAGACAAGGCAGGCTCCTTGACAGTAAGGCAAGTAAGAAAGGGTAAGATATTTTCTCTGATGTAGCCAACCCACTGAACACTTTTATTATTAAGCTCCTGGTCTTTCCCAGCAGTGTCCTAACCTTTAAATGACAGAATTCATGAAGTGGCAAATTCAACTTCGGTTATAATTTTGGAGACCATTCAATTAAAATTTGTGATTGAATTTAATTAAGATCAGACCAGTCTATAAGGAATCAGGGTTTGTTTTAGAGTTTCATAGAATTTCCACAGCTAGCTCACTCTAATTTAAGCTGAGACTTTAGAGAACTGAACTTGATCTTTTCTCCTTAGAAGTGATCCAGTGTACCCCTGGGGGGCTACCCTGACTGCATCAACAGCTAAATGAAGCAGTCACTTAGCCTCTAGTGAACTGGCTTCACTACCTTGAGACACAGGTGAGAATTTAATTAATTATGACAGTATTACATGGTAGATAGTCATAGGATCTTATTTATCTCAAACCTGTGCTCCTTACTAAAGATACGACAAGACTCACTCCAAAGTCTCTTTCTCTTTTTTATTAAACTCATATTTAGTTTGAGAAAATTCTCATTTCTTTTTAATGAAATAAATTAAACTTATGCTTTCAGCATTTTATGCATGCATGCACTACATTTGGTCACATTCATTCTTTATTTCTATTCTGCAGCACATCCAAGCTTCCCCTGACCCCATTTCTTCTTCGAACTTCATATTCTCTTTAAAAAGCAAATTTATAACCTACTCAATTTCATCAATGTTGCCCATATATGCCTGGATCTGTATGGGTATCACTGGAGCATAGTCAACCAACTAGATACCATATGCCTTAATTAAACTGACTCTCAAATTCATCAGCTTTGAGTGTGAGACTGTGTGCTCATCACTTACTCATGATGGAATGTTAACTGGCTGGATAATGTATACGACTTTGTAGGTAATAGAGCTGCTAGGAGTTCATAAGTTCAAGGCCCCATCATATCCAGAACTCGCTGTGTTCACCCCAAATTTTTCTGAATTCTGCCTTTTAAATCTTTATGATTCCCTTTCCACATATTACCCCAACCTTGAGAAGAGGTTCAACTCTTAACTCATGGAACAAATTAATAAATGGGACCTCATGAAATTGAAAAGGTGAAGGACACTATAAATAAGACAAAATGGCAACCTACAGTTTGGGGAAAGTTGTTTTTTTTTTACCAACTCCACATCTGATAGAGGGCTAATTTCCAAAATAAATAAGGATCTCAAGAAACTAAACATCAACAAACTAGATAATGTAATAAAAATAGGATACAGATCTAAAGAGAAAAATCTCTGCAGCGGAATCTGAAATAACTGAGAAGCACTTAAACAAATGTTCAACATCCTTAGCCATCAGGGAAATACAAATAACAAAGACTGCGAGATTTCAACTTACAACTGTTAGATGGCTAAGATCGGTAACATAAATGACAGATGATGCCATCAAGGAGATGGAGCAGAGGGAACACTTAGTCATTGCTGGTGGGAGTTAAAAATTGTTCAGGCACTTTGAAAATCAATATGGTAATTTCTCAGTAAACTGGGAATTAGTCTATCTCAAGATCCAGGTACAACATTCCTGGGTATATATTCAAAGTAAGTTCTATAATACCACAAGGACACTTGTTTAACTGTTTATAGCCACTATATTCATAATAGTTAGAAACTGGAAACAATTTATATGTCTCTCAAAGGAAGAATGAATAAGGAATAGTGGTATATTTACACAATGGAGTATTACACAGCTATTAAAAATATAACATTTTGAAATTTGCTAGCAAATTATGGAATTCCAGAAAAATCATCCTGAGTGAGGTTTTAGCACCACCTTTACTATATCCAGAATAGCAAGGTGTGTACTTGGCATGAACATACCAAGAAACACATAGTATATATACTCATAAGTGGATATTAGCTGTAACTAATAAGTGGATATGAGTTGGAAAGGATAATTATTCTGCAATCCACAGACCCAGAGCAGGCAAATAATTAGTGCTCAAGGAATGAAGCATGGATCTACTTGAGAAAGAGAAGGAGAATAGGTATTCTAGTGGACTAGGGCTCAATGAGGACTGGAAAAGAGAGATCATGTTGAGGAAGAATGGAAGAAAAGAGTGCTGGATATGACTATTGGAATTGGGGGTGGGGGCAAAGCATCTTGCAGGTGAGCTAGAAACCTAGTACAATGGAAACTTCTGGGAATCAACCAGAGTGACTGTAGCTAAAAGTCTTAGTAAGGGGGATAATGGAGTCTGAGCTGGCCATCTCCTATAACCAGGCAAGGCTTCTAGTGTAGGTATTAGGAAAGCAACCCAGGCACAAAATTTTGGATGCTGCTAACCACTGAGTAGTCAAGCTTTAGACTCATGCCACTAGATGGGTCCCAGTTCTGACACTGCCTGTAGGGCCATGAACTAGAGTCTGGATAGTCCAGTGACCTAGGATAGAACTAAACATGATTGGTGATAAAACATCAAAGACATGATTCCTAATGAGATTGTTCTCTACTCATAGATTGGTTCCCAGCCCTGTTAGTCATCAGAGAGATCTCACCCAGCAACTGATGGAAACAAATGCAGATCTCCACAGCCAAACATTAGTCAGAGCTCAGGAAATTCTGCTGGAGAGAGGGAGAAGCACTCTAAGAGTAAGAAGGATCAAAGACATCATAAGAAAACCTACAGAATCAACTAACCTGGGCTCAAGGGGCCTATAAAAACTGAACCAACCTTTAGGGAGCCAGCATGGGTCTGACCTATGGTCTCTCTGTACACACGTAAGAGATATGTGTAGCTTGGACTATTTTTTTGAGCCTCTTACCTCTCAGTCCAATCAATTTGCTCACTCAGAAGTCAATCCAGTTTAGATTTTAGAGAAGACAGAAGGGGTGCATCCTGGACTCCTAACAGTGGGAGTGGGTAGGTCTAATTCTTCTACCCTTTTTTGGGGACCATTTTCCTGCTACTTGTTAGCCTTGTACAGCCTGATAGAGGGCAAGTACCTATTATTACTGCAGCTTGATATGCCATGTTTGGTTGATAGCCATAGTAGGTCTTCACTTTTCTGAAGATAAATGGAGGAAGAGTGGATGGGAAGGGAGAGAGGAGAGTTTGGAGATGTAGTAACTGGGAGGAAAGGAGGGAAGGAAAATTGCAGCTGGAATGTTCTATGAGAGAAGAGGAGATAAAAAATATTCTAAAAAATAGGTGACTCAAAGCATCTCTACCTTTCTCCTCCCACTTCTCCTTAGCACTGATTCCTTTACAAGTGAATTAAAACCACAGGGCCTTTATTCTGATTTGCCTTGCTTTTGCTGTACTCCTATTTTTCATGAACCACAATACATGTCTGCAGTCCTGTTTTTCTTGAACCAGGATACATTTGATATTATTTGTTTTATTCCATTATGCTTTACTTCCCAAGACATAGAATACATTTATTCCTTGTTTCCACATTATGTATTTGATATACATGGTAGAATGTAAAGTCGTGGCAGGTTTACACAGTAACTTTTACCCCAGTTCAAGCCTTTCTTACTCTTGCACCTTTTGCTAACTCAGGACCCACTGTTTTCAGTTTTCTCTAACATCTACACTTGAGTGAAATCTAGGCAAGCAAATGAATTGGACTGAGAGTCAAGAGCTCTCTCAGGCTAGGCTCAGAGAAGAGTACATGGGACCCATAGAAGTTGAACTGTAATCAGGAGAGTGCTTTGTATTGTCCATGTTCTGTGTTCACAGAGAGTTTCTGAAACATCAAAGCACCCCACTGAGAGATTGCTTTAGTTGCCATCATAATAGCGCCCAAGCTGGAGAAATAAAGTACCTGAATCTGAGCCAAGCTTTGAGAGCTAATCAAAGCTAGAGAGAAAAGAACGAGGTTCAATGCATTCTTTCCATTAGATTTTGGAACTAGATTGACTTGAATAACTGTTAATTTAGGTGTATTATCATTTCTTCTTTAGTAATACAGAAATGTTTCCACTTTTATCTGTCTATCTATCTATCTATCTATCTATCTATCTATCTATCTATCTATCTATCTATTCTGTCTAAAAATTTTTTAATGTTTATATAGCCGTGGACCAGATAGGAAAGTTTACATTTCGTGTTTTCTATAATTTTTCATTATGGACTGATGTTTTTGGGTCTCATTTAGACTGATCCTCCCTGGTGGCTTTTTTTTTTGTGTGGCTGGATAAGTAACTTGCTGTGCATTTAATGTGCATCCACATACTAATCATGATTGAAGAAATTTTTACTTTATTGCTCTGATTTTTGCTTCAATTCTGGAAAATTCCATTTCTCCTTTTTATGTGGAAAATAAAAATCAATGGATTCCTAATAAGATACACATACATATTTATCAAAGGCTTATCTCTCTGTATCTTATATCAAATCCAGCTGCCTAAAATGTACACACACAGCCTTCCTGAAAAACAGAATTCTGCTGATAGACTCTTTGTCACACAATAGGAATATGTCTTGACTGCATTTCAGATAACGACAAGGCATGGAAAATGTTGACAGAGATTTTCACACATCTGTTTTGTTTCTGTGCTTCGTGCTTCTGGGTGACAGAACACAAATCTATTTTCAGTAATAGTGTCCTAAATTAAAATACTTTACCTTACTTTACTTTCATCTAGCCATTAGCTTGAATGAAACTTTGTAAAACTCTGAGGCCAGAATTTGTTAATTCTTTGGAATTTCTTCCCCATACGAGTATTAAAATTACAAATACCAATGTTCAGATAAAAATATTTAATCCCTTTAACCCCTTTGATTCACTTACAAGAAATTTATATGACCAAGTGATCCTAGTGTTAAAAGCAAACTAAAAATAGTATTATAAGTCAAGTATGATATAAACTGCCAGTGTCAGGTTACAAAGGATAACACTTTCTATAAATAAATAGAGTAAAACACTAGACTCTGCCTCTGAAATCAAATAAACTTTTAGAAACAGTTCATTATTGGTATTTCACTTTTATCACTTCTGGAGTTCACAGTCTCTTTGTGTAGATTCAAGTTTCCATCTGGATTCATATTCCTTCTGCCTCAAGGGCTCCCTTTAATATTTTTCTATATTGTATCTACTGGCAATGAGTTTTCTGAGCTTTTGTTGGAAAGCCTTTATGTCACTTTCATTTTGTTAAGATATTTTCAATGGTTACAGAAGTCTGGGCTGATGGTTTTTCTCTCGCTTTTTCCCCCAATTCAGTACTTTCAATGAGTCATTCCATTGACTTCTGACTTGCTTAGTTCCTGAGAAGTCTGGTATAATGTGTGTCTTTATTATTCTCCGTGTAATGTTTCTGTCCTTGTCTGCTTGGTCCTGCAAAAACGGAGTTTTCCAGACTGGGGATCTATAAAGAGTGGAAAGTTATTTTCTCAAAACTGAAGAGGCCAGGAATCCTGACACAAAGGCATCTGATATCTGGCACTCTTGCAGTGTCCACACAAAACAGAAGGCATCAGAGCAGTGTGTTCCTGTTTGACAGTGGAGCAAAAGCAAGTGTATTCACTGGGGCAGCTCTTTTCTGTATTTTTTTCTTTTCTTTTCTTTTTAACACTGCTAATTCACCTGTGAGTTTCAAAGCACCTCAGGACCCTGCAGCAGGCTCTACCTTTTAGAATTTCCATTGAGAATCACTGGGGAAGATTAACATTCATACCATTGTATTAGATTGTCTGCTTTGATATTATCTAGATGGATTTAAAATCACTACTTCTTTTAGAGTCAACTAGTACAAATCTGCCTGCCTGCCTGCTTGTCTGTCTATTTGTCTGTCTGTTTCCCTCTCTGTCTTTCTGTCTCTCAGTCAACTAGTACAAATCTGCCTGCCTGCCTGCTTGTCTGTCTATTTGTCTGTCTTTTTCCCTCTCTGTCTTTCTGTCTCTCTCTGTCTGTCTCTCTGTCTGTCTCTCTGTCTGTCTCTCTGTCTGTCTGTCTGTCTGTCTGTCTCTCTCTCTCTCTCTCTCTCTCTCTCTCTCTCTCTGTGTGTGTGTGTGATGTGAGTGGTATACATGTGTATTGTATGTGTACCCATGCACTTGCTCCTATTTGCTTCCATGAAAGCCACTGGAGGATGCCAGACTTTCCACTTTATTCTGTTGAGAGATCTCTCACTGGTATCCAGAGTTTACTATTAGTCTAGCAAGTCTAACTGGACATAAAGTCCTGTTATCCTCTTCTGCCTCCATAACTGAGGTTGGAAGCAATCATATCCAAGTCCAAGCATGTTATATATTCGTTTACACATACACACACACACACACACATACACACACACACACACATACACACACACACACGCACGTACATACAGATTTTGGGATCTGAACTCAAATCCTCATACTTGTACAATAAATGTGCCCACTCATTTGAATTTTGATTTTTTTTCCTGTTTAAATTTAGGTTACTGGTATTTTTTATTCTTCTCTCATACATTACTTCCTGATCTCAGTTTCTTGTCTCTGCACTACTCTCAGTACCCAACTTCCCCCAAACCTACCTTCTTACCCAGATCTATTTCTCCTCACTTTCCTTTCATAAAAGAGCAGGCCTCCCAGTGATATCAACCAAACATAGCATATCAAATTACAATAAGACTAGGCACAAACCCCTCCTATTATGCTTAGATGAGGCAACCCAATAGGAGGAAAAGGATCCTGAAAGCAGGCAAATGTATGAGACACCCACACTCTTACTCTTAGGAGTCCTAGAAGAACACTAAGCTACACATTAACTGGCGTTCTTAAGATAATTATTTCCTTGACTATGTCGCGTATACCTCTATACTATGGATTCCATATCTTTGTTGAAATGCCATGTTACTTATGCATCTGTCTCTCTTTTTTAGCTCATTTAACCAGTGTTTAAATACAGTTCAAATATCAATATTATTTATTTTGTCTTTTGCATAGTTTTCCTTTGCACTTCTTTACCTATTTCATAATCTTATTAATTGTTGGTTATTGGAGGTAGAATATTAATTCTTGAAAATTAGCATGACATTTTCTGTTTCTGGTTATTAATGGTGGATAGTTAAGTAATTCCTTTTAATTGGGGGACCTGTTGTTTTTACTGTCTTTATTGTGATAATACTAGTTTATTATTGTCTTATATTATAAATATAAATGTCAAGAGTCAAGGCAATTAAGTGTTAGTACTCCATTCCAGGACTTCAGCCCTTCTCATATTTATTTACCAAAGATAAAATTTTGTGTATTCCATTGCTTTGTGAGAAGTATTGGAAGAGCACTGCTATTTCAAGGTCAGTAATTTCTGCACAGCAATGACGATGTGTGGCTGGCATTTTGTTCTCTTTAGTTATTGCACTCATTATGAAACAGAGCTTGTGATTGACTTGGAGGGAAGTTTGTAGCCCTTTCATCCTAGTGCGGCAGCACTTTTATAACTGTGACAGGCCTTAATGATAGTGATGTGGTTTTTTTACCCCATAGGTTTTCATTACTTAATCTTATTCTGAATAACATTCTCTCTATATGCACTAAGGTCTTCAAGTTTCCTCCCTGTCTATTCACATGCTAGCCACAAAGTAAAAATACTAGGATTGGGATCTCTTGGGTCCCATTTAAGAAGAAGAACTGATAAAATAGACCCCAGGGAACTTTTGCTGTTTGTCTGTCTGGGAACAAATGACAACATCCTCTGTCAACCAGAAATATGGCTCTCGCAAGTCTAATGATGCTTTGCTATTAGGCTTTCCAGCCTCCAGAATTGGGAGAAAAAAAGCAACAGTCCATATTGCCCTAATAACAACACTGAACTAAGACATAAAAGAAGGACTGCAATGCTCATGTCTGTCACTCAAAAGCCTCAGTACTTTCGCTGTATATGTGAGAGATTCAGAGATCATGGTGAAATTTACATTTTTGTCACTGCAGCAGAGCGTCATCTCTTATATCTCTATAATCACAGAGACTTTCTTCTGGTTTCCTATTTTACATGGAATCTCTCTTGAGGGCAATTAGTAGAAAAGAATTTATAAGTGAACGTAAAATTTGATTTGGTCTGAGTATTCCAGGATTTCTCAACTAACACATACGTTATATGCTTTCTTAATTATCAATTCATTAAAAATCACCCTGAATTTGTTCTAACTCACTTGTATGGAATATAGCACCTCTTTAATCAATCATGTCCTGCCTCAGCTATCTCTTGGAAAAGATTGCTTCTCCGTGTATTTTAGACTAATTCATTGCATAGTGACCACATCTCACTGATGGGATCATGGAAAATCATGACTTTTGTACTTTACTCAGCTTTACCGAATTAAAGTTCATCCAATACTTGTTCCCTGCAGATTTCTATAGCTCAGGCAGAGATGGAACTTTCCACAGATTAATCTTTAACAGTATTGACCTTGCCACTGATTAAGATCACTTGAGATAGCTATAATCAACTTACACAGCGGTGTCAAGGGGTATGCTAAGCTCTGTGATGTAACTGAAGCAGAGTTTATATAATTAACCTTTCCTTTCATGATTTGCATATAGTTAAATATCTACATCTTAAATCAAAATGTTTTAATAAAATCATGCTGTACATGAAAGATTCCCTATTTTCCACAAGCTAGTTAAATTTGATATTGAAGTTAGGTAATATATCTTTGACAATAGAGACTCACCAGTAAATTTCATGATGGCGATGAGTTTTCATTCTTCTGAGAGACAGAATTCCTATTTTCTATTTGATTTTGATAATCTCCCTTCTCTTTCTCTCTCTGTGTATGTATAAGTTAGATTCTAATCATTAGACTATGATTAGAAGAACTGAGACACTATGCACATTAACTAAGCTCCTTATAGGTCCGAATAATCATGTTCTATGAGTGAAGATTCTCAGTGCTCTTCAAGTGACATGGAAACATGTGAAGAACCACACTTACCAGACCACCCAGATCTCCCAGGGACTAACCCATCCACCAGAGTATACAGGGAGGGACCCATGCTACATATGTAGTAGAGGATGGACTTAACTGATATCAGTGGGAGGAGAGGCCATTGGTTGTGTGGAGGCTTGATGCCCTGGCATAGAGGAAAGCTAGAGGAGAGAGTCCAGAGAGTGTAAGTGGGGGGAGGAGTACCTTCACAGAGGCAAATGGGAAGGCAGAATGGTGGTTTGCAGAGGGGAGAGTGGGAACAGGGATATCATTTGAAATGTAAATGAATGAAATGATCAATAAATTAAAAAATTCATGGATAAGAAATATTAGTGAATCATTTTTTTTTTTTTTTTTTTTGTGGGGGCCTATTCTTTTTTTTTTTTTGGAATGGTATATTCCCTCTTGTTAAATCCTTTGGGTTTTCATTTTTTTTTTTTTTTTTTTTTTTTTTTTTTTAATTTTATTATTTCTTATATACTTTTCGAGTGTTATTCCCTTTCCCGGTTTCCCGGCAAACATCCCCCTCCCCCCTCCCCTTCCTTATGGGTGTTCCCCTCCCAACCCTCCCCCCATTGCCCCCCCCCAACAGTCTAGTTCACTGGGTGTTCAGTCTTAGCAGGACCCAGGGCTTCTCCTTCCACTGGTGCTCTTACTAGGATATTCATTGCTACCTATGAGGTCAGAGTCCAGGGTCAGCCCATGTATAGTCTTTAGGTAGTGGCTTAGTCCCTGGAAGCTCTGGTTGCTTGGCATTGTTGTACATATGGAGTCTCAAGCCCCTTCAAGCTCTTCCAGTTCATTCTCTGATTCCTTCAACGGGCGTCCCGTTCTCAGTTCAGTGGTTTGCTGCTGGCATTCGCCTCTGTATTTGCTGTATTCTGGCTGTGTCTCTCAGGTTCGATCTACATCCGGCTCCTGTCGGTCTGCACTTCTTTGCTTCATCCATCTTGTCTAATTGGGTGGCTCTATATGTATGGGCCACATGTGGGGCAGGCTCTGAATGGGTGTTCCTTCAGTCTCTGTTTTAATCTTTGCCTCTCTCTTCCCTGCCACGGGTATTCTTGTTCCCCTTTTAAAGAAGGAGTGAAGCCTTCACATTTTGATCATCCGTCTTGAGTTTCATTTGTTCTAGGCCACTAGGGTAATTCAAGCATTTGGGCTAATAGCCACTTATCAGTGAGTGCATACCATGTATGTCTTTCTGTGATTGGGTTAGCTCACTCAGAATGATATTTTCCAGTTCAACCATTTGCCTCGAATTTCATAAAAGTCGTTGTTTTTTGATAGCTGAGTAATATTCCATTGTGTAGATGTACCACATTTTCTGTATCCATTCCTCTGTTGAAGGGCATCTGGGTTCTTTCCAGCTTCTGGCTATTATAAATAAGGCTGCGATGAACATAGTGGAGCACGTGTCTTTTTTATATGTTGGGGCATCTTTTGGGTATATGCCCAAGAGAGGTATAGCTGGATCCTCAGGCAGTTCAATGTCCAATTTTCTGAGAAACCTCCAGACTGATTTCCAGAATGGTTGTACCAGTCTGCAACCCCACCAACAATGGAGGAGTGTTCCTCTTTCTCCGCATCCTCGCCAGCATTTGCTGTCACCTGAGTTTTTGATCTTAGCCATTCTCACTGGTGTGAGGTGAAATCTCAGGGTTGTTTTGATTGCATTTCCCTGATGATTAAAGATGTTGAACATTTCTTTAGGTGTTTCTCAGCCATTCGGCATTCCTCAGCTGTGAATTCTTTGTTTAGCTCTGAACCCCATTTTTTAATAGGGTTATTTGTCTCCCTGCGGTCTAACTTTTTGAGTTCTTTGTATATTTTGGATATAAGGCCTCTATCTGTTGTAGGATTGGTAAAGATCTTTTCCCAATCTGTTGGTTGCCGATTTTTGTCCTGACCACAGTGTCCTTTGCCTTACAGAAGCTTTGTAGTTTTATGAGATCCCATTTATCGATTCTTGATCTTAGAGCATAAGCCATTGGTGTTTTTGTTCAGGAAATTTTTTCCAGTGCCCATGTGTTCCAGATGCTTCCCTAGTTTTTCTTCTATTAGTTTGAGTGTGTCTGGTTTGATGTGGAGGTCCTTGATCCACTTGGACTTAAGCTTTGTACAGGGTGATAAGCATGGATCGATCTGCATTCTTCTACATGTTGACCTCCAGTTGAACCAGCACCATTTGCTGAAAATGCTATCTTTTTTCCATTGGATGGATTTGGCTCCTTTGTCAAAAATCAAGTGACCATAGGTGTGTGGGTTCATTTCTGGGTCTTCAATTCTATTCCATTGGTCTATCTGTCTGTCTCTGTACCAATACCATGCAGTTTTTATTACAATTGCTCTGTAATACTGCTTGAGTTCAGGGATAGCGATTCCCCAAGTCTTTTTTATTGTTGAGCATAGTTTAGCTATCCTGGGTTTTTTGTTATTCAGATGAATTTGCAAATTGTTCTGTCTAACTCTTTGAAGAATTGGATTGGTATTTTGATGGGGATTGCATTGAATCTGTAGATCGCTTTTTGGCAGAATGGCCATTTTTACTATATTAATCCTGCCAATCCATGAGCATGGGAGATCTTTCCATCTTCTGAGGTCTTCTTCAATTTCTTTCTTCAGAGTCTTGAAGTTCTTGTTGTACAAATCTTTTACTTGCTTGGTTAAAGTCACACCGAGGTACTTTATATTATTTGGGTCTATTATGAAGGGTGTCGTTTCCTAATTTCTTTCTCGGCTTGTTTCTCTTTTTGTGTAGAGGAAGGCTACTGATTTATTTGAGTTAATTTTATACCCAGCCACTTTGCTGAAGTTGTTTATCAGCTTTAGTAGTTCTCTGGTGGAACTTTTGGGATCTTAAATATACTATCATATCATCTGCAAATAGTGATATTTTGACTTCTTCTTTTCGATCTGTATCCCTTGACCTCCTTTTGTTGTCTGATTGCTCTGGCTAGAACTTCAAGAACTATATTGAATAAGTAGGGAGAGAGTGGGCAGCCTTGTCTAGTCCCTGATTTTAGTGGGATTGCTTCAAGTTTCTCTCCATTTAGTTTAATGTTAGCCACTGGTTTGCTGTATATGGCTTTTACTATGTTTAGGTATGGGCCTTGGATTCCTATTCTTTCCAGGACTTTTATCATGAAGGGGTGTTGAATTTTGTCAAATGCTTTCTCAGCATCTAATGAAATGATCATGTGGTTTTGTTCTTTCAGTTTGTTTATATAATGGATCACGTTGATGGTTTTTCCGTATATTAAACCATCCCTGCATGCCTGGGATGAAGCCTACTTGATCATGGTGGATGATTGTTTTGATGTGCTCTTGGATTCGGTTTGCCAGAATTTTGTTGAGTATTTTTGCGTCGATGTTCATAAGGGAAATTGGTCTGAAGTTCTCTTTCTTTGTTGGGTCTTTGTGTGGTTTAGGTATAAAGTAATTGTGGCTTCATAGAAGGAGTTGGTAGTGCTCCATCTGTTTCAATTTTGTGGAATAGTTTGGATAATATTGGTATGAGGTCTTCTATGAAGGTCTGATAGAATTCTGCACTAAACCCGTCTGGACCTGGGCTCTTTTGGTTGGGAGTCCTTTAATGACTGCTTCTATTTCCTTAGGAGTTATGGGGTTGTTTAACTGGTTTATCTGTTCCTGATTTAACTTCGGTACCTGGTATCTGTCTAGGAAATTGTCCATTTCCTGCAGATTTTCAAGTTTTGTTGGTATAGGCTTTTATAGTAAGATCTGATGATATTTTGAATTTCCTCTGAATCTGTAGTTATGTCTCCTTTTCATTTCTGATTTTGTTAATTTGGACACACTCTCTGTGTCCTCTCGTTAGTCTGGCTAAGGGTTTATCTATCTTGTTGATTTTCTCAAAGAACCAACTTTTGGTTCTGTTGATTCTTTCTATGGTCCTTTTGTTTCTACTTGGTTGATTTGGCTCTGAGTTTGATTATTTCCTGCCTTCTACTCCTCCTGGGTGTATTTGCTTCTTTTTGTTCTAGAGCTTTTAGGTGTGCTGTCAAGCTGCTGACATATGCTCTTTCCTGTTTCTTTCTGCAGGCACTTAGCGCT
Organism: Rattus rattus; assembly: GCF_011064425.1. Classification (NCBI taxonomy): domain Eukaryota; kingdom Metazoa; phylum Chordata; class Mammalia; order Rodentia; family Muridae; genus Rattus; species Rattus rattus. The sequence goes on from NC_046159.1 coordinate 119,421,848, forward strand.
ATGAGTTTTCCTCTTAGCACAGCTTTCATCGTGTCCCATAAGTTTGGGTATGTTGTACCTTCATTTTCATTAAATTCTAAAAAGTTTTTAATTTCTTTCTTTATTTCTTCCTTGACCAGGTTATCATTGAGTAGAGCATTGTTCAATTTCCCGTATATGTGGGCATTCTTCCCTTATTGTTATTGAAGACCAGCTTTAGGCCGTGGTGGTCCGATACGCATGGGATTATTTCTATCTTTCTGTACCTGTTGAGGCCCGTTTTTTGACCAATTATGGTCAATTTTGGAGAAAGTACCATGAGGAGCTGAGAAGAAGGTATATCCTTTTGTATTAGGGTAGAGCGTTCTATAAATATCCGTTAAGTCCATTTGGCTCATGACTTCTCTTAGTCTGTCTCGTCTCTGTTTAATTTCTGTTTCCATGATCTGTCCATTGATGAGAGTGGGGTGTTGAAGTCTCCTACTATTATTGTGTGAGGTGCAATGTGTGTTTTGAGCTTTAGTAAGGTTTCTTTTACGTATGTAGGTGCCCTTGTATTTGGGGCATAGATATTTAGGATTGAGAGTTCATCTTGGTGGATTTTTCCTTTGATAAATATAAAGTGTCCTTCCTTATCTTTTTTGATGACTTTTAGTTGAAAATTGACTTTATTTGATATTAGAATGGCTACTCCAGCTTGCTTCTTCCGACCATTTGCCTGGAAAGTTGTTTTCCAGCCTTTCACTCTGAGGTAGTGTCTGTCTTTGTCTCTGAGGTGTGTTTCCTGTAGGCAGCAGAATGCAGGGTCCTCGTTCGTATCCAGTTTGTTAATCTATGTCTTTTTATTGGGGAGTTGAGGCCATTGATGTTGAGAGATATTAAGGAATAGTGATTATTGCTTCCTGTTATATTCATCGTGGATGTGTTATGTTTTGTGCTTTTCTTCTCTTTGTTTTGTTGCCAAAACGATTAGTTTCTTACCTCTTCTTGGGTATAGCTTGCCTCCTTATGTTGGGCTTTACCATTTATTATCCTTTGTAGTGCTGGATTTGTAGAAAGATATTGTGTAAATTTGGTTTTGTCATGGAATATCTTGGTTTCTCCATCTATATTAATTGAGAGTTTTGCAGGATACAGTAGCCTGGGCTGGCATTTGTGTTCTCTTAGGGTCTGTATGACATCAGTCCAGGATCTTCTGGCCTTCATAGTTTCTGGCGAAAAGTCTGGTGTGATTCTGATAGGTCTGCCTTTATATGTTACTTGACCTTTTTCCTTACTGCTTTTAATATTCTTTTCTTATTTTGTGCGTTTGGTGTTTTGACTATTATGTGACGGGAGGTGTTTCTTTTCTGGTGAATCTATTTGGAGTTCTGTAGGCTTCTTGTATGCCTATGGGTATCTCTTTTTTTAGGTTAGGGAAGTTTTCTTCTATGATTTTGTTGAAGATATGTACTGGTCCTTTGAGCTGGGGTCTTCACTCTCTTCTATACCTATTATCCTTAGGTTTGATCTTCTCATTGAGTCCTGGATTTCCTGTATGTTTTGGACCAGTAGCTTTTCGCTTTACATTATCTTTGACAGTTAGTCAATGATTTCTATGGAATCTTCTGCTCCTGAGATTCTCTCTTCCATCTCTTGTATTCTGTTGGTAAAGCTTGTATCTACAGCTCCTTGTCTCTTCTTTTGGTTTTCTATATCCAGGGTTGTTTCCATGTGTTCTTTCTTGATTGCTTCTATTTCCATTTTTAATTCCTTCCACTGTTTGATTGTGTTTTCCTTTAATTCTTTCAGGGATTTTTGTGTCTCCTCTGTATGGGCTTCTACTTGTTTATTTATGTTTTCCTGGAATTCTTTCATGCATTTTTGCGATTCCTCTCTGTAGGCTTCTACTTGTTCTCTAAGGGAGTTCATCATGTCTTTCTTGAAGTTCTCAGCATCATGATCAAATATGATTTTGAATCTAGATCTTGCTTTTCTGGTGTGTTTGGATATTCCATGTTTGTTTTGATGGGAGAATTGGGCTCCGATGGTGCCATGTAGTCTTGGTTTCTGTTGCTTGGGTTCCTACGCTTGCCTCTCGCCATCAAATTATCTCTAGTGTTACTTTGTTCTGCTATTTCTGACAGTGGCTAAACTGTCCTATAGGCCTGTGTGTCAGGAGTGCTGTAGACCTGTTTTCCTCTCTTTCAGTCAGTTATGGGGACAGAGTGTTCTGCTTTCGGGCGTGTAGTTTTTCCTCTGTACAGGTCTTCAGCTGTTCCTGTGGACCTGTGCCTTGAGTTCACCAGGCAAGTCACTTGCAGCAGATAAGTTAGTCTTACCTGTGGCCCGAGGCTCGGGATTCGCTCATGGGGTTCTGCCCACGGGCTCTCCATGTGGCAGCGACCGGGAAGATCTGCGCCGCCTCTTCCAGGAGCCTCCGTGCACCAGGGTTCAGATGGCCTCGGTGTTTTCCTCCGGTCTGTTTCCTTCAGGATCGGCGGTGTCTCAGGCAGGGCTCCTGCTGCTCCTGGGCCCTCCCCACAGGAACCCAGGGCCTTGTACAGTTTCCTCTTGGGTCAGGGATGTGGGCAGGGGTGGGCAGTGTTGGTGGTCTCTTCCGCTCTGCAGCCTCAGGAGTGCCCACCCGACCAGGCAGTAAGGTATCTCTCCCACGGGTTCTGGGAGCAGAGGCTGCTGCGGGCGGGATCTAGGCAATTTGAAATTGAAAGATAATAGTACGTAGTAAAATGGGAGTAGACTAGAAATTGAGGCGTATTTCAGTTTCCACTCTGTATAGTGCTCCAGATTCAAATAGAAGACTATGTCTTTCTCCTTGTACCTATTTCATAATAGATGAGTTTACACAATGGGCCTCAGGCAAAAAGTCAGTATGACTTGTATAACACAGATAAAATATTTCAATTGACACTTCATCTAAGAATAGTGGCTTTAAAATTTAATTATTTGTACATTAGAAAAATCTCATTTCTGAAAAAAGAATACATTAGGATTTGTTCCAAATATATCTCCTTATAGAATTTTTATAGACATTCAATCCGGTGGCACATATGTTTTACTAATGTGTCTCCACAAACCAGCAGGTTAGATTTCTGTCATACTTTTCTATGTCTAACTCTAGGGTAAATCACAAGTGAATAAATATTAGTTTTTTTTCCATTGTCCTTACAGAGAACTTACTCTGAAAATATCATTTGATTATTTATAAATTTCAATATTTTATTTAAAGGCTGAGTGTGTGTTTTCGTGTCTATTTATGTGTCTGTGACTGTGTGTAGCGAGGGTGTGACCATGTGAGTCATGGAACAAAAACACGAACATCAGTAGAGCATGGTCAATCTCCTCTATTTATAGAGCTGTAAAATGTGGACCAAGATACGAGCCACCAAACTTGGGTCTCTCTGTAAGGACATTATGTGCTCTTAAATGGTGAGTCCCCCTCTTCTGACCCCTATTTACAATTTTATATCTAATCTTTTAAATTTTATTAGTGCAATCATGAAGGAATGAGGGTCCACCTCTTTCTTTTCTTTTTCACTCTCTATTCTGTTCATGTTCCCCTGTTTTTAATCAACTTTCTATATTGTCAGAATCAAAGTAGGAGTTGTACGTTCTTCCTGCTATCTCTTTGACTGTTATTCAATAAATACACATCAGGTAGCTTGAAGTCTAATTCTTCCATAGAGATATATGGGTTTTTGGGTGGCAACAGGTCTGTTTAGGTGTAGTCAGTCTTTTACTCTTAACCTATTTGCATAAATGTAAAATATACAAGAAGAATCTTACAGTGATATGTCTGGATGTTTTTATTTATTGTTAATTTTAATATGTTAGCATTTTCTACATTCAGAATATTATTGCAAGCTTTTTCATGTATATATTTGCATAATATTAAGTTTCTAGTGCTGTGATATATCATCATGATATTGCCAGTCTACCTTAGACAAGAATTAGAATATATAAATAATAAGTTTTGGCTTATTAGAGAGTTTTTAGGCTTACCAAATTATTTGTAAATAATGCCCAAATATTTAGGTTAACATATGTTGGTTTAATACTAATCTTTAATATTAAAAGTTATTAAATATTAAAAGTCTCATATTGAGGACAGTTTTACAGGTTTTACTGGAAAATTTCATAATAATGGGAGAAATATGTGGGAGTCAGATTGATGTTGATTCCCCATAAAACTTGGTCAGAGAGAAGAGCTCTGTCTCTCAATGGACTAATAGTCTTGCTTCTAGGAAAGTAGAAAGTATGGGCCCTGTCCTTCATTCAGTTAGTTTTGTATAAAAATTATGTCATCTAGTGAGAAATGTTAATTATGTCAGTTGGGTGATTTTAATTCAAAGAGTACTTTAAACCACTTGCTGAGCAAGATTTGAAGTATTTATTTTGAGCTGGAGTATGTAAAATTTGGCTTAATTCCTTTTTAGAATGATATGGCATTACATAAAGCCACAGAAAGGTGTATGTAAAAATATCTATGTTATTATTTAGATGCTATTAGACCTTACGGTGCCAGTAGGCTTTTGTCTTGGATACATACATCTCTGCACTTCTCTCAGAGCAATAGCTGTTCCTTTGTAATTTTCTACTATTCAGTATGATAATGTCTTACATTCTTAACCTAAAATATGTCTGTAAAGAATATAGAAAAACTTCTCCCTCCCACGTGGGATTGAGGCATCCTCATTTGGACCCTTCAGCTTGTTGACCTTTCTGAGTTCTGTGGCCTGTATTTGAGTATTCTATACTTTTTTGGTGAATATGCACTTATTAGTGAGTTTATGGAGGAGGGAGGGAGGTATATGGGTGGGAAAGGGTGACATGGATGGGAAAGAGGGGAACATGATCTGTTATTGGGTGGGGGCAAAGGACTGAAGCCCCAAGGGCCAGCAGAAAGAATGGAGACGGGCAACCTTTAGAGGTGGGAGGTAGGGAGGACCCTCTGGAATATACCAGAGACTTGGGAGGCGAGAGACTCTCAGGACACAAAGGAAGGGACCTTGGATGTAAAGCCCTAAAGTGGGGAGAGGGAACTTGTAGAGCCCACCTCCAGCAGAAAGACAGAGCATCAAGGGAGGGATGGGTTTGCTATCCCACAATCAAAACTCTGACCCATAATTGTTTCTGTCTGAAAGAAGTGCAGGGAAGAGAAGCCCAAGAAAAAGTAGGTCCAACAACAGGCCCAAAGTGGGATCCACCTCTAGAGGAGTTCCCAAGGCCTGACACTATTACTGAGGTTATGGAACGTTCACAGAAAGGGACCTACCATGACTGCCCTCTGAAAGACCAAACAAGCAGCTGAGAGAGTCAGATGCAGATATTTGCACCCAACTTATGAAGAGAAGCTGCTGACCCCTCTGGTTGAATTAGGGGAAAGCTGGAAGAAGCTGAAGTGGAGAAGGACCCTGTAAAAAAACCAGCAGTTTCAATTTAACCTGGATTCTGGAGACACTCAGACACTGGACCACAACCAGGCAGCATATACCAGCTGATACGAGGCCCCGAAGAGGCCTGCAAGATTTGAATTCAGTCAGAGAAGATGCTCCTAACCCTCAGAGACTGGAGGCCCCAGGGAGTGAGGAAGTCTGGTGGGGTGAGGGTGGGACATCCTCTTGGAGACAGAGAGGCAGGTGGCAGGGTGGAGGTATGTGGTAGGGAACAGCCAGAGGCTGAACCAGGAGGGGAATAAAATCGGGAGTGTAAAAAAAAAATAAACACAATTTAAAACAAGAATATAAGAAAACGCACATTTATAATTAGAAACTGTAGACACCTTATAAAAACAATGACATACAAGAAATGGATTTCAGTGTTGGGTTAATTTTCATTTTTCTTTTGGTTAAAGATGTTACTATTTATTTTTTAAAAATAGTTTGCCATTTTTATTTTTATTTTTATTTTTATTTCGAGAACTCTCTAATTCCATGCTCCAAATTTATTAACTGAATTTGGAGTTTTAGTTTGTTTGATTTTATTTGAACTTCTTTGTATTCATATTTCCTAGACAGTAATCCTGTCAGATTTGTCACTGATGAAGATTTTGCCAATCTACATTCTTGTACAGATATATTTTTTAATTTGGTAAGATCTAATTTTCAAGTATTTGTCTTAATTCCTGTCCTCTCACAGTCCTTCCTCCTCTCACAAATGCAGATTATGAGATTGTATGCTGGGTCTGAGTAGTAAATATCAAGAAACCAGTGCCAACATTCTGATATGGATGCAAGGGGAGAAAACTTGTTTATTCACTTGTGTGTTGTGGAGATGCAATATTATGAACATATATTATGAATATGATATATCTGTTGCACTGTAAGAAACTAGAACTTGCACTAGAGCTCAGAGTCAAAGTTATTAAAGGTCACTCGAGACACTCCCCTCCCTCTATTTACTCGACTTGCTTGTTTAACCTGCTTCTTTTGTTTGTTTGGTTGGTTGGTTGGTTGGAAATTTTCTTCACATTTTGAATATGAATTTTTAGTTTATAGCATACAAATATATTTCCGTATGTAAAGGAATGAAGGACTATTTTAGAAAGAAATGGAAACTTATTCAATTATTTTCCCTTAATTTACATTTGTATTTTTGCCAGTAGAATTGAGATAGGCTTACATGAATGACTAGAAAATATAAAATAATAGCTTATGCACTCATATACATATAATTCTTTCTTTTATGGGGAGCAGGGATTACTAAGAACTATCCAGAATATTTTTAAATTATTTATATCTTATTTTTATCATTTAAAACAACTTTTAATTTAAATAAATTTCAGTCATATTCTTCCTTTCATTTAAGTCTTTCTCAATCCTCTTCCCCTTCCTACCCAACTTTAAGTTGTTTCTCAAAAACCAAACAAAAACCCAATACAACAAAATCTCCCCAAGCCAAGAAAACAGTATAAAATTACACCCCCAAAGAAACAAAACAAAACACTTCAGTGTAACCAAATAAAAGTACACAAAAAATTGTGGAGTCTACCCTTTGTTGATCAACTACTCCTAAGTATAAGGCATGTCCTGGGGTAGTTGATATGTATCATGTTACTCTATTGTAGAAATCTGATTTTCTTCTCTCAGCAGATATAACAGTTCAATTGTTTATCTTTACCTTAGTGGCTAGGTTTTCATTTATTAATTGATTGATTGATTGATTATTTTAAAAATACAGCAAAATAAAATATTGTATAATAAAACAAAACTATCACTTTGGAGTTGTTTTATGAGAAGAGTGTAACGAGCTTATTTGCCTTGGATTTCTCATGTAATCAACTTCTACCACCTAAATTCTCTCATTAGAACCTTAAAATGTGTACTCTTTTATGCTGCTAAAACAGAATAATGCATGTGTACCATTTGCTGAAATCAGCAAATAAAGAGGTTGAAATCAACTGAACATTTCATTTATGAATAATATTGAACACAACATTGAGATATTGATTGTTAGATGATGATCCTTATAGTACTTTTTGAAATCTATGTCAGTTGGGGTCTGTTAGTGTCAGTGACTAAATTTCTTGTAAAATTTTGTTAAAGATTTCTTTAAAGTGTCCCTTATTTCTTCTCTACACAATGCTTCCTGTGATGTTCATTAAATACAAATGGAAAGCCCTTTGTTAGGGATAGATACACAGACACAGCTGCTAATTCACAAGATTGCCTTCAGGCAGGCACACATTTAGATTCATGCAACAGAGGACCAAAGACACAGGGATCGTAAAGTAGAGAATTCAAATCTGAACTTACTCTCAGTCAAAGGACACCAAGGGAAATATCGTTAATTCGTTCCATAATGTGGCACCCATATGTTATTGGTAATTCATAGTTTATGATTAATATGTCCAAGCTGACCACACTACTGGACGTGCAAATTTGTGCTGCCAATATGGAAATCATTTTTCTGTTTCTGCACAGTATTAGAAACAAATCTACTCCTGATCACAGGATCTATATTCCACCAGACAACTGTCTCTTCCATGTTCATTGCTGCTCTGTTCACAGCAGGAGGAAATGGAAATCGTTTATTTGGTCATCATTTCATACATAAATAATGAAAATGTAGTGCATATGCACAATGGAGTTCTACTGCACTATATACAAAAGTGAAATAGTGAAATCTGCAGGTAAATGGAGGAAGAAATAATCATCCTACATGAGAAAACTCAGAAATGCTACATTTTCTCTTTCAAATGCGTATCCTAGCTTTCAGTCTTTAGATAGGTGGGTTTAAATAAGAGTACCTGCAGATGTCGGAAAACTGAAAGGGCTAAGGAATTGATATTTCAAAGGAAGAAGGCGAGTAGAATACTGGCAGTACAGAGTGAAACAGGAAGAATAATCGGGAAGAACAGGTTAAGTGAAGCATCAGCATTAATTGGGTTCATGTGAGGGTCACCAAATTTTACCGTTGCTCTTAAGAAACAAATAACAAAGCACTTAACTCAAGGATATTACTAAAGCATGCTTGAAGAATAAAATTACAAACTCCAAGGAGAACGATCTATGCCTGTGTTGTTGCCTGAAAAACCCATAGAGCTCCAGAGGACACTCAGTGTCAATAGTGGAAAAGTCATTGTGTGCCCTCAGCATCATGGCACAGAGGCAGTGGACACTGAGTGTGACCTTGTCTCTCCGGCTCCACTCTGCCTGTGGTATTATCCTGGAAGGCTAATTTTGGCCATACAGGTGCCATGCAGATTTACTGGAAGTCTATCAAGATTGTATTAGCACCGTATTTTGGATTAAAAAACTTAGATTGTTGTAAATTGTTTGTTTACATATTTACTTATACAGTCAAAGCCTGAAACCTGGTAAGAGCTTTTATCAAATATTATTTACATAGCAGTATCTTCCATAAGTCTCCATCTTTTAGGGAATCTTGTATATAGGAAATATGTGACATTGACTATTAAGCATATATAACCATTTCTATACTAAGATACACATTCTTCTTGCCCTATAAAACGTAGAATTATTAACCATTTCATCAACACATATGCTAGCCATATTATTACAAATATTTTTTATTTATTAATTATTTTATTTGTCTAAATTTCAAATGTTTCCCCCTTCCTGGTCTCCTCTATAGGAATCCTCCACTCCTCCCCCTCTTTGCCCCTAAGAGGGTGCTCTCTCACTTTTTTTAAAAAAATATGTATTTATTTATTTCATGTATATGAATACACTCAGATCCCATTACAGATGGTGTGAGCCACCATGTGGTTGCTGGGAATTGAACTCAGGACCTCTGTAAGAGCAGTCAGTGCTCTTAACCATTGAGCCATCACTCCAGCCCCGCTCTCTCACTTTTGATTTCATTTTTTTCATCTTCATGGTAGCTAGGAAGTTGATAAGTACCATTATAGTGATATCGAAATTAATACTAACTAGGGGAATAAAACTGACCAAAACTCTAAGGATGTCAGTGTCTCCAGTAGGCCATGTCAACTGTTTTTTTTTCTTAGTTTTCTTTTATCTGAAATATTAAAGACACAAAACTTGTACATATATTAATGGGATACATATTCCATTTTGATATATACATACGATGTTGTCTTACATAATACGTTATATAATCACACTGAACAATTTCCTCAATCACCTTTCACTTACTTATAAAACATTCAAGGAACTTTGTTCTAATGTTATAAAATACACTGTATTCAATTGCTACTCATTATCATCCTATTATATGACTTCCTTAAGGACTTACTCCTATCCAACTTATGTTAATAACCACTGGTCAACCTTCCCCATTTCTCTGTGTCTGCTTCTCTCAAAAGCCTTTGGTAACTGCCATTCTCTCACCAATTTCTGCAACATTAACTTTTTATTTACCAATATGAGTAGGCTCATGCACCACTTGCCTTTCTTTTCCTGGCTTATTTTACTGAATATGAGGATGGTTCCAGCATGAACCATCTGCAACATTATTATTTTAGTCACAATATTCTGTCATTATAGAGAATGCCATAACATTATCAAGAGATTCATTCACTGGGCACAGCCGAAAGGAATGGTTTGCTTTGCATTCTCTCTTTTGTGGATTGAAGGGAATAATTTGTAGTTGATATTCAAACATTTTCACAGTTTTGACAAAACAGTGATGTATTAGAAAAGACAAATGAAGGAGTAGTGAGTCATGTTCTGACTAGCAATGGCCCACACATGCGAAGCAGGCACTTCCACATTCACTAATCTATGAACCTTCCTGACACCTGGAGACAAGCAGAGCATGTGACTGGAGAGCTAATCAGCTGTGCAGCTCGTGCCAGCCGTGCAGGACAAACAGTTACTGCCCAATGGGACATGCGCAGAGGTTATATGGGCACCCTTCACTATTTTATTAACTGAGTCTGCTTCTTCTGCTTATCTGTCCCTGGGGAATCTGTCTTCGACTCTGTGCCTCCTTACTGCAAACTCCCAAGGACTGTATAGGGGGCGTGAGGGCTAGGGCAACAGATAAGCAGCTTATAATTAACATTAAATTATACCAACCAGTGATTTACATTTGGTAATTTCTAAAATTTCTTTCTATATTCTGCATTTTTATGCTTGCTTTGCTTCAACATAATTCAATACTGGAAAAATGACATTATTTATTGAAAGGCCCACAAATGGATGGATACAAAATTAACTAGAATTTACTAGTCTTCATTATACAAATAACAAATAGACTGAAAAAGAAAGCAGCGATGAGTACTCTTCACAATAACCATAAATATTATAAAATAACTTGAGATAACCCTAGATAAACAAACAAAAGAATTATGTCGTAAAAAAAGTTCAAGGCTTTAAAGAAAGAAATTGAAGATATCAGAAGATAAAAACATTTCCTATGCTCATGGATTAACAGGATTAACATTGTAAAAATGGCCATTTTATGAGCTGTAATCTACAGAGTCACTGAAATTTCCATCAAAATTCCAACAAAATTCTTTGTTCACCTTGAAGCACACAACTTCCTGTGGACAAATGAAAAAGCCAGGATAGCTAAAACAATCTTGAACAGTAAAAGAACTTCTGGACGTATCACCATCTCTCATTTCAAGCTCTAGTACAGAACTATAGTAATAAAAACCTCATGGTATTGGCAAAAAATAAACAGGTCGATAAATTGAACTCAATAAAAAACTTGGATGTAAATCCACACAAAATGAACACCAGATTTTTGATAAAGAAAATTATACAAAATTATACAATAAAAAGAAAATATCTTCAACAAAAGTATTGGTCTAATTGGATGTCTACAGGTAGAAGAATGCAATTAGATCCACATTCACTACACTGCACAAAACTCAAGGCCATGAATTAGTAAGTGAAAATTCATGAAACTGCAAACCTTCCATAAGGCAAAAGACATTGTCAATAGGACAACACAGCAGCCAACATAATGGAAAGAGATCTCTACCAACCTCACATCTGACGGAGGGCTAATTGCCAAAATATATAAAGAATTCACAGAAGTAGTCATCAACAAACCAAATAACCTAATTAAAAAAATACTGTACAGATCTAAAGAGAGAATTCTCCACAGAATAATCTCAAATGGCCAAAGAACCAATTGAAATATCCTTAGCCATCAGGGAAATACAATCAAAATGACTCTGAGATTCCACACATCAAAACACAAGCAACAGCTCATGCTTACTACGACATGAAGGGGAACACTCCTTCATTGCTGATGAATGGAAACTCACATAGCCACTTTGGAAAATGATATGGTGGCTCCTAAAAGATATTTAGAATATATCTACCCTAATACCCAGCTATACCATTGCTCGGCATATATCTCAAAAATGCCCCACTGTACCAGAAAAACACTCTACTATACTCATAGCAAGTTTATTAATACTAACCAGAAACTGGAAACAACCTAGATGTACCTCAATTGAAGAATGGATAAAGAAAGTGATACATTTACACAATGGAATATTATTCAGCTAATAGAAAAAAATGACATCATTAAATTGACAGGAAAATGAATGTCATTAGAAAAAATTATCCTGGGTGAGGGAACTTAGACCCAGAAAGACAATTACAGTGTGTACAGATTCCCCAGAGCCAGATAAGCAGAAGAAGCAGACTCAGTTAATAAAATAGTGAAGGGTGCCTATATAACCTCTGCGCACGTCCCATTGGGCAGTAACTGTTTGTCCTGCACGGCTGGCACGAGCTGCACAGCTGATTGGCTCTCCGGTCACATGCTCTGCTTGTCTCCAGGTGTCAGGAAGGTTCATAGATTAGTGAATGTGGAAGTGCTTGCTTCGCATGTGTGGGCCATTGCTAGTCAGAACATGACTCACTACTCCTTCATTTGTCTTTTCTAATACATCACTGTTTTGTCAAACAATGTGACCAACCAATGAATGGTTCAACTTGAGGCCCAGGTATATATAGAGCGAGATCATGTCTAACACTGACTGAAGGAACCAGCAACTGGATACTGGATAGCCCAGAGAGCTAATACGTTAAACATGACTGAAAAAGTCAATGAAAGGGTCCTTAATGGTATCCTGCTATACTCATAGATTGGTGCCTACTTGCCCAACTGGTATCAGAAAGGCTTCCTGTGGCCTGTGATGGCAGCAGAGAAAGAGATGTATAGCCATTAGAGAGAGATCATAGAAGCAAACAGATTATGAATGGACATATTATAGGATCCAGAGGCTTTGAGGACACCAGGAGAACATGGTCAACAGAATCAACTAAAAGGGGTTTCTAAAGGTTTATAGATACTGAAGTGACAACAAGGAGTCTGTATGGGTCTGAGCTAGACCCTTTGCACATAGCTATGGTTGTTTAGCTTGGGTTGGTTTTTATTGGTTTGTTTGTTTTGCTTTCCTTTGCTTTGCTTTGGAATTCTAATAATGGGATTAGAGTATCTCTGACTCTTTTGTCTACTAGTTGGATCTTCTTTCTCCAACTGGGTTGCCTTGTCTAGCCAGAATATAAATGTATGAGCGTTTATTTCTAGTCTTACTGAATTTTGTTATCCTTTGTTTGGTTGATATAGCTGGGACTTCTTTTCTGAAGGGAAATGTAGAATCAGTGGATCATGGGGAATGGAAGTAGTGAAGAAAATGGAGGAGGAGGAGAAGAAGAGAAAGAAGGGAGCAGAGAAGGACAAGAAGGGAAGGCAAGAGTCAGGATATATTGTATGAGAGTGAAATTAATTTAAAAATAAAAAAATAAAATGAATATGGTAACAGTAAAAATAAAGAAAAATAAAAAAGAGAGGTCAATAGTAATTTTAATAATTTTTTTCTTAATCCAAAATGGCATCTAATATTAGCTGCTTTAAAATAAAAGAACTAGGCCCTTCCCATATCTACCTCCATCTACATCCAGCTCTGACAGCCCTACCTCTTTCCCAAGAAGTCTAATCTAACCAGGGACACATGTAAGACCCATACTCTCACCCACAGCCCAGCAGATATGGGATCTGCCAGATCATCATCACCATTTCAGTCTACACCTCCACCATCATGTATGGCAGATCTTCTGCCTGGTCCCCAATCCCAGGCCCCTGCCTGTGTCCCAGGAAGATTGCTCTAACCAGGGACAAGTGAAGACTGCTCTAACCTGGGACACACAGCTCCTGCCTCCAAGGAGCCTGCCCCAATTAAAGACAGCCAGGCCAGTTAACAATAGAAACAACCAGATTGCAAAAGACAAGGACAAGAACAAAATCAAAAGAAGCCAATGCAATTTAGTATCAGAACCCAGTTCTCCTACCATAGCAAGGCCTGGATATAATAAGACAACTGAAGATCAAGATTCTGACCTTATATCTCATCTCAGGAAGATAATAGAGGTCTTAGAATACCCAAGATACAATTCAGAGGCCACATTGAGCTCAAGAAGAAGGAAGACCAAAATGTGGATGTTTCCATCCTTCTTAGAAGAGGGAACAAGAATAATCACAGAAGGAAATGTGGAGATAAAATGTAGAACAGAGAGTGAAGGAAAGGCTAACCAGAGACTGCTCCACTTGGGAATCCAGTCCATATACAGCCATACTTGCAGACAATATTGCAGATGCCAAGAAGTGCATGCTGACAGGCGCCTGATATGTCTGTCTCCTAAGAGACCTTGCCAGAGCCTGACAAATACAGAGGTAGATGTTTTCAGCCAACCACTGGACTGAGAATGAGGTCCCCAATGGAGGAATTATAGAAAGGACTGAAGGAGCTGAAGGAGTTTGCAACTCCATAAGTAAAACAACAATATCAGCCAATCAGATCCCTCCCCCCTCCAGAACTCCTATGGACTAACCCACCATCCCAAGAGTACACAGGGATGGACCTACGGCTCCAGCCACATATGTAGCAGAGGATGGCCTTGTGGGACATCAAGAGGAGGAGAGTCTCTTGGTCCTTCCTGTCAAGGCTCAATGCCCCAGTGTAGGGGAATGTCAGAGCTGGGAGGTAGGAGGGAGTGGGTGGGTATGTGGGGAAGCACTCTCATAGAAGCAGGGGGAGATAGCAGGTTTCTGGAGGGGAAACTAGGAAGGAGGATAACATTTAAAGCATAAATAAAAAATCCAATAAAAGAAAAATATAAAAAATACATAAACAATTACTTTAAAGAAATAGAGGGTTTGTTCGAGGCTCTTTTCCACTGTCTCTTCTAATAGATTCAGTGTATCTAGTTATATTTAGAGGTTCTCAATCCACTTGGTCTTGAGCTTTGTGCAAGGAAGTAAGAATGGATCAATTTGTATTCAAGCTGGGAGCCACCAGAAAGTCCCAGATGCTAGGAAAGCAAGAGGCTTCCAGTACCCAATAGGGAAGAAATTAGCTCAAACACCCAACAAAGGGGAGAGACAACCCATAGAATGGCATCCAGAGTTTAGCCACAGCCACCGTTTGAAGGATGGTGTCACCCACCCATCTCAACAATATTAACCCAGAATTGCTCCTGTCTAAAAGAAATACAGGGACAAAGAACCAAGCAGAGACTAAAGAAAAGGCCATCCAGAGACTGTCCCACCTGGTGATCCATCCCATGCAGACATCAAACCCAGTCACTATTGCTGATGCCAAACACACGAGCCTTATATAGCTGTCTCCTGAGAGGCTCTGCCAAAGCATTACCAATACAGATGTGGATGCTTGCAGCCAACCATCGGACTGAGCACAGGGACCCCATTGTTAGAGTTTGGGGAAGGACTGAAGGAGTTGAAGGGGTTTGCAACCCCTTTAAGAACAATAATTTCAACCAAGCAGATTCCTCAGAGCTCTCAAGGACTAAACCACCAACCAAAGAGTACACATGAAGGGACCCATGGCTCTATTGCTCATATTGCCTTATCTGGCATCAGTGGGAGGGGAGACCCTTGGTCCTGTGAAAAATCGATGCCCCAACATAGAGGACTGTGAGGCATGAGTTGGGGTCGGAAGCACCCTCAGCGAACCAGGGGTAATGGGGATAGGATAGAGGATTCATGAAGAGGAAATCAGGAAGGGGGATAACATTTGTACTGTAAACAAATAAAATAACCAATGAAAGATTTAAAAAAATAAAGAAATACAGGATAACACAGGCAAATAGGTAGAAAACCTTAAAGGAGAAACAAATTAATCCCTTAAAGAAATATAGGAAAATACAATCAAACAGGTGAAGGGATTGAAAAAAATTGCCCAAGCCCTAAAAATGGAAAGTGAAACAGTAAAAAATTATAAATGGGAGCAATTTGGTAGTTGGAAAACTAGGAAAGAGAACAGAAAATATGGAAGCAAGGATCACAAACAGAATACAAGACATAGAAGAGAGAATCTCAAGTGTAGAAAATGCTATAGAAGATATGGATACATAGGTCAAGAAAATACCAAGTATAAAAAGACCCTAAACCCAAACATCCCGAAAATTTTGGACACAATGAAAAGGCCAAATCTAAGAATAATAGGAATATAAGAAAGTGGGTGAAGATTCCCAGTTCAAAGGACCAGAAAACATCTTCAACAATATCATAAAAGAAAACATCCCTATCCTGAAGCAGTTGATGGCCATAAATGTACAAGTAGCTTACAGAATACCAAATAGATTGTGCCACAACAGGATATCCTCCCACCACATAATAATCAAAATGCTAAATATGTAGAACAAAGAAAGAATACTAAAACTATAAGAAAAAAGACTAAGTAACATATAAAGGCAGACTCATTAGAATTATCCCTGATGTCTCAGCAGAAGCTCTAAAAGTCAGAAGATCCAGGACAGAAGCCATGCAGACCTTAGGAGAACACAGATACCAACACTATATGCAGTAAGACGCTTAATCACATAGATGGAGACACAACAATATTCCATTACAAATCCAAATTTAAACAGTATCTTTCTACTAATTAAGCCCTACAGAGGACAATAGAGAGAAAACTCTAACACAAGGAGGGTAACTACATTCAAACGAACACAAGAAAGTAATCATCTCACAACAAACACAAAAGAAGAGAATTACACACACAAAATGCCACCTCCAATAGCAAAATATTAGGAATATCTTTGAACATCGATGGACTCAATTCTGCAATAAAAAGACACAGGATAACAGACTGGATATGTAAACAGGAGCTATGGTTCTTCTGCAAACACAAACACACCTCAGTAACAAAGATACTCACTACATCAGAGTAAAAAGCTGGAAAAAAATACCAAGATACAAGTTGGAGTAGCCATTATAATATCCAATATGATAGAATTTCAACCAAAAGTAATCAAAGGATTTGGGGACGAACAGGTCATATTTATCAAAGAAAAAAATCCACTAAGATGAAGTCTCAATTCTGAGCATCTATGTCCCAATTGCAAGTGCACCTACATTCATAACACAAACTTTAGTAAAGCTCAAAACACACATTGAAACTCACAAAATAATAGTGGGAGACTTCAACACACCATTCATACCAATAGGCAGGTCATCAAACAGAAACTAGGCAGAGACTCAATGAAACTAACAGAAGTTTTGAGCCAAATGAATTTAACAGACCTCTATAGAACATTTCACCCCAAAACAAATGAATATACCTTCTTCTCAGGACTTCATGTTATCTTCTCCAAAACTGACCATACAATCAAATGCAAAACAAGCCTCAATATATAAAAGAAGAATATTCCTTGCATTTTATGAGATTACTATGGACTAAGGCAGGACTTCAACAAGAACAGCAGAGAGCCAACATGCTCATGGAATCTGAACAAATATGTACTGGATGATAAATTGGTCAGGGAACAAATGAGGAAAGAAATTAGAGACATTTTAAAATTCAAAGAAAATAATTGTACAACATTACCAGGCTTATGGTACTAAATGAAAGCAGTGCTAAGAAGAAAATTCATAGCACTGAGTGCCTTATAAAGAGATTGGGGAAGAGATGCTAGTTTAGCAACTTAATAGTATAACTGAATTCTCTAAAACAAAGAGAGGAAATTATAACAAAGGGGACTATATAGCAAGAAATAGTCAAACTCAGGGCTAAAACCAACCAATTAGAAAGAAAAAAAAGAACAATACAAAGAATCAACAAAAACAATTGCTGGTTCTTTGAGAAATTCAACAAGATAGATAATCCCATAGCCAAGCTAACTAAAAGGCACATAGACTGTATCAAAATTAACAAAATGAGAAATGAAATGGGAGACATAACAACAGAAGTTGAGGAAATTAAAAAAAAAAACCCATTATGGTTTCCAAGAAAAGCCTGTACCCACAACCTAAAAAATCTAGATGAAATATATGATTTTCTAGATAGATACCACAGAGCCAAGTTAAATCAAAATCAGGTGAACAATCTAAAAAGTCCCATAACCTCTAAGGAATTAGAAGCAGTCATTAAAATTATTCCAAAGAACTAAGGTCCAGGATCAGATGGTTTTAGTGAAAATTTCTACCAGACCTTCAAAGAAGAGTTAATATCAATATTCCTCAAACTGTTCCATAAAAGGAAAACAGACAGAACACTACCTAATTCCTTCTATGAGACTACAGTTACTCTGATACCTCAACTACACAAAGATTCAATGAACAAAGAGAAATTCAGACCAATTTTGCTTATGACTATCAAAGAACACATCAAAATGATCATTCACCATGATAAAGTAGACTTTATCCCAGAGATGAAGGGATGGTACAACATACTACAGAAATACATCAACATAATCCACTATATAAAAAACTCAAAGAAAAAAAATTGCATGATCATTTCTTTAGATCCTCAGAAAGTCTTTGACAAACTCCAAAATGCCTTCATATTCTAAGTCTTGGAGAGATTAAATATTCAAGGAACATAAGTAAGCATAAGAAAAGCAATATACAAGAAACCGGTAGCCAATGTCAAATTAAATGGAGAGAAACCTGAAGCAGTCCTACTAAAACCAGGGACAAAACAAGGCTGCCCACTCTCTCATTATCTATTTAATTTAACATTTGTAGTTCTAGCTAGAGCAATACCATAACCAAAAAGGATCAAGTGGATTCAAATTGGAAAGGAAGAAATCAAAGCACTTTTATTATTAGATGATATTATAATACTATACGTGAGAGAGCCCCAAAATTATATTATAGCACTACTGAGCTGATAAAGAAATTTAGCAAAGTGGCTGGATATATAGCTAATTCAAATAAATCAGTAGCTTTCCTTTACACAAAGAATAAGTAGGCTGAGAAAGAACTTTCAGAGAAACAACAACCTTCCCAATAGCCACAAATAGAATAAAATATCTTGGTGTAACTCACACAAGCCACTGAAAAATATGCATGACAAGAGATTCAAGTCCCTGAAGAAAGAAATCAAAGAAGACAACAGAATATGAGAAATCTCCCATTTTCCTGGATCTATAGGATTAACATAGTGAAAAAGCAATCTACAGAATGAATGCAATTCCCAAAACAATTCCAACACAATTCTTCACAGACATGGTAAGAGCAATTCTCAGTTTCATATGGAGAAAGAAAAAAAATCCCAGGATTGGCAAAACAATTCTGAACAATAAAATAACTTCTAATGGAATAATAATGCCTGAATTCAAGCTGCACTACAGAGCAATAGTGATAAAAAGTTTTGGTACAGAAACAGACAGGTTGATCAAGGGAATAGAGTTGCAGGCCTGGAAAAAAACCCAAACAGATATGGATAATTAATCATTGACAAAAAAGCAAAAATAATACAGTGGAAAGAAGAAAACATCTTCAACAAATGGTGTTGGTCTAACTGGAGTTCTGCATGTTGAAGAGTTCAAATTTATCCACACTCATCACCCTGCATAAAGCTCATGTCCAAATGGATTGAGTACCTCAACATAAAACTCGATACACTGAATCTAATAGGAGAGAAAGTTGGAAATAGCCTTGAAGACATTGGCACAGGGGAAAATTTCCTCAACAGAACACCAACAATTCAGGATCTAAGATCAACAATTGATAAATGAAAAGCCTTTGTACAGCGAAGAACACTGTCAGACAAAATGGCAACCTACAGATTTGGAAAAAAATGTTTAACAACCCTACATCTGATAGAGGGCTAATATCCAAAATATACAAAGAACTCAAGAAGTTAGACCCCAGAAAAACAAATAACCCAATGGGGTACAAAACTAACCAGAGAATTCTCAATTGAGGAATCTCAAATGACCAAGAAGCACTTAAAGAAATGTTCAACATTAGTCATCAGAGAAATGCAAATCAAAACAACCCTGAGATTCCAGCCAATTAGAATGGCTGAGATCAAAGTCTCAAGGGACATTCTGATGAGGATGTGGAGAAAGCAGACTATTCCTCCATAGCTGGCAGGATTGCAGAGTGGTACAACCACTCTGGAAATCAAACTGGCAGTTCCTTAGAAAATTAGAAATAGTTCTACCTTAAGACCCAGATGTACCACTCTTAGTCATATACTCAGAAGATATATCTGTAGTATTACAAGGACACATGTTCCACAGCCTTACACATAATAGCCAGAAACAGGAAGCAATCTAAATGTTTCTCAACAGAAGAATGGATATGAAAAATGTAGTTCATTTACACAATGGAATAGTATTCAGCTATTAAAAACAATGACATCTTGAATTTTACAGGGAAATAGATTTAACTAGAAAATATCATACTGAATGTGATAATTCAGATTCAAAATAACATACATGCAGGGTATGTACTTACTGATAAGTGATTTTTAGCCAAAAATACAGAATACTCATGATATACCCCATAGACCCTAAGAAGTTAAACAAGAAAGAAGTTTTAAGTGAGGATGCTTAAATCCCACTTAGAAGGGAGAACAAAATAATCATGGGAGTGAAAGAGAGAGAGGGAGGGACCTGGGTGGAAGAAGGAAGGCAAAGGGGAAAATGAGGACAACATCAGATATGGGGGAAACATGAGAGAAACCCATTGAGCCAGGAGAATGATTGGAAATATGCAACTGCTGGGGTAGGAGTGGGAGTGAGCCAACCCTCTAGAAAGTTCCAGAGACCTAAGAATTGGGAGTCTTGCAGTACTTAATGTGGGTGATCTTAGGAAAAATACCTAACTGTTGGGATATGGAACTTGAAGAGACCACCTACAGTAAGAGTTAGAAAGAGGCCCCAGTAGAATGATACAGATAACAACCCATGTTCAAAATGTATTACCCAAGTTGTTCCTGAAGAAATGAAATGGAGCAGAGACACAGGAATGGCTGAGCAGTGACAGGCCCATTTTGGGATACATTCCATGAGTAGCCACCAATCCCTGACACTGGTACTGTTGCTATATTGTATTTGCTGTCAGAAGCCTAGTAGGGTTGTCCTCAAAGATACTCTACCAGCAGTTGACTGAGACAGATGCAGATACTCACAGTTATGCAGTGGACTGAGGTCAGAGAACTCTACAGAAAAGTTAGGGGAAGATCTGTGTCCCCTAGAACAAATGTAGCAAAGAAATGCTTTGTCTGGCCTCAGTGGGAGGGGATGTGACTAATCCGGTAGGAATTGATGCCCTAAGGGGGCTCCCTGGGGGAGCACCCTCTAAGAGGGAAAAGGGAGGGGGACGGAGAATGGGGGAAGAGCTTTGCAAGGGGGGACCAGGAGGGGGAAACATTTGAGATGTTAAAAAAATAATAATAATGAACCTTTAAAATGTACTGTATCTAAATAACTTGCAAGGTTAAATATAAAATGAATGAATGTGTTGTTGGAGTTCTCTACAGCAAATGTGAATTACTTGATTTTTATTCTACATAGAGCTAAAGCAGATATAGATATCAGGAATTTTATTCCATATTTAATATTCTCACTTGTTTTTATTTGCACACACACACACACACACAGTATAACAATTTAGTTCATCTATTTTGATTGCTGAGTATTGATTTTGAAACTGGGCTATTGTCTTGTTTAGGCTTTCCATTGCTGTGAAGTGACACCATGAGCAAGGCAACTCTTAGGACTTACAGGGTCAGAGGCTCAGTCCATTACCATCAAGGCAGGAAGCATGACAACATCCAGTCATGTGTGGCACTGGAGGAGCTAAGAGTTCTACATCCTGTTCTGAAGGCAAGCAGGGGGAGACTGGCTCCCATGTGGCCTAGGACAAAGGTCTCAAAGCCCACCCTCATAGTGACATACTTCTTCTTATGTAGAATGATGTCATTATGCAGGTGAAGGCAGGTACAAGAGAGAAAAAGGCCTGTCATTAGATGAGAAGAAAGGATGGGTGGGAGAAAAGTTTTAGAGAGGAGAAGGAGACTGGAGCAAGAGAGGAGAAGCAGTTGAGAGACCATGGAGGCGGATGTTAAGATTCCTCTCTACATATTTACAGATTGTTAAGGAATAGATGTGTACAGGGCTTTGTATGTCTCGATGGGCAATTATATCTTATCAATTGGATCAGAGGTTATTGTGTTGTGTGTTCTTTCATGTGGCTATTTAATTGAGTTCAAGAGAGTATGTGGTGGCTGAACATGCTGGCCCACCACAGAATTGGAATGTGTATGTCTGGCATGGTGGCAACCTGCCTTGGGAACTGGACGGGTAGAGAGATTGTTGCCAGGCTCAGAGAGTAGCCATCGGCAGTGTGATATGGGATGGAGCAAAGCGGGTGAGATCTAACAGATGTCTTGTGGCACTACAGTCTAGTGAGGGATAAAAGAAAGCTTATTTTAATTTTACAGCAACACTCTTACAAGGCCACACCCTCTAAGAGTACCACTCCCTGGGCCAAGCATATTTAAATCACAATAACTACGATGCTTTTACAGGTGGTTCAGCTGAGGCTGTTTGTTTCTGTTTTTATTTGTTGCTGTTATTGTTGTTTCAGTACATGTGTCAATGACAGACATAGTGACAATGTCCGCAGGGAGCCCCTGATGAATTTTTATTAGGGAGAATCACTGAGAACATACAGTTTTGTAATGTAGGGAGTTATTACCTCTATCCAAAACTGTAACACTATATTACAAGCCAAATCAGTAAAATGCCCATTTCTAATAACTTCCAATCACATTTAATAATAAATGCTATAAAGAGGCATACAGGTCTACTTTGATGACTAAAGAAGGATGCATCATATTTAACCCTTGATGCTTATTCTGTGGTGTTGCAAATTCTCAGAAAATTACCTTGCTTAGAAAATCTCTTTCCTTGAAGAACCTACCTCGGTTTTGACTTATTCCAAATACTCTTTTGAAAATTTGAAGCACTTGCAACATTTTTGTGTTGCAAATTTTTCCTCAAACATGCTTTATTGATTTTTTTCTTCCAAAGGTTTATTCTTTTGTATTGGATTTAGGCTGTCAAATGCCTTTCATTTTTGCCTTCAAGAGTGTAGAACAAATTTAGAAAAATGAAAACATAACCCTCCTTAGTGGTTTCTTTCTTATTTTTACTATATTTTGGCAGCTTAATGTGAGTTTTAATGTACTCTGTCTTTCAATTGCTGGTCAGTGCTCGTACATAAAACAGGTTTGGAGTGCTGCTGCCCAGTGACAGGCAAGCTTAAGAGCTCGGTTCAGCCTAGGTCAACTGAAGCATCTGTGTGGGTTAGTTTAATGTGTCCATCAAGTACCATTTTATCCTTTCCTTTTCTCCGTTACCCATTTTCTTTGGGGGCAAATCCATATCAGAACAACTCCTAAATATGAGAGTAGACAATAGGATTTATTGCCCTAGATTTCTTGATAAAGAACGTGTGGTTACTATAATAAATGCCGTCAATTATAAGATTGCTAGGCACCTGTTTTAAACTAATTAACTATATATATATACATATATATATATATATATATATATATGAATGATCAATTTATAAAATCTCCTTGTTTTTCAAAGAAGTAGTGACAGAGGTATAGTGACACTAGATGATAGCTTGTCAAAAGTGTGACATACTTATTTCAATGTATGGAAGTGCTAAAATAATTCAAAAGCATTTGATAGCAGAAGGGAAAACCAAACATATGATCAGCCTGATATATGTAGTTCTAACCAGTGTTAATTTCTTGAAATGATAGAAGCAAAAACAGCAAATAACTTCAGCTCTAGCCTAATATGGAAGTAAACACGACATATGTTGCATTTTTTAACTATTTCTTTGCTCATAAAGTACATCTTCACTTATTTTTTCACCCCACTTTCGCTCATTTATTCAAAACCATCTAATCACTTCAAATATGGTTCTTACCTATCTAGAAAGCTAATTTATTGCTGAGAATTGTTCATTTAAAGTCTGGCTCAGATGAACTTTTCTATACTGAAGCACTAATGAGCCAATGTTGACCAGCTGTTGAACCATTAGACAGGGCAATTGGATCAAATAAGCTGTGGTCTAGAACTCACTATGTTCTGAAATAATCTAAGATTGTCTTCAAGATTATTTTCTTTTTATTGATTACTTGATCAAATATTAAATCTTAGAGAAATACATGGAAGTTGATAAAGTTATTTATGTAGTTATCTGCAAATATCTATGATGCAGAGAAACTGATAAAGTTGTTTAACAATTTGAGTCTGAACCATCAGTCTCTCATTTTCTGGTGGCCAGTATAAAAACTATTTTATGAGCAGCTCAGTTCTGTGGATAGAAATAGAATATTTAGAGGTCATAAAAAGCATGACCATTTAACAAAATGACAGTAGCAGGTTTTATCCTAGGATGTGCAACCTCTAAAGTCATTACTCATTTTTTTTTACAGTACTAGGCATAATTTTCTCCTGTGTAATATGCTTCAATTCCGATTCCTATTCAGTCCATAATAGTCACACATAAGTCCGTGTTGCCCTTAGTAACTTACTATGTAGTTATGTGGAGTTACCAAGAGAACTGGCAACACTCTATATTCTTTTGAAGCTGTGAGGCCTCACTGACCAATACCTCACAGGATATTACTCCATATCTTGAACTGAAATGTTCATTTAATTATACACACCATTAGAAATGGTATTGTCTACACTGTAAATAAAGATATATATATATATATATATATCTCATAGCCTTGAAAATATGATTCTTTTTTGTGATAATATAATCGTTTTGTGAATCTGAGTTTGTCACAGATATATCCTG
This sequence comes from Rattus rattus, assembly GCF_011064425.1. NCBI lineage: Eukaryota > Metazoa > Chordata > Mammalia > Rodentia > Muridae > Rattus > Rattus rattus. Next base: position 119,446,367 of record NC_046159.1, read on the forward strand.
CAACGTCCATGGTTAGGTACCCTTGGCTTGCAATTTGGTTATATCCTAGAAACCTAGGATGGAGTGCTTTCTTTAGAGTATTACAAAGAAAATATATAGCCAATTTTATAGCCTATAACTCTTCCTGCTTTCCCAGAATCCTGCTGGTAACAGAGATGATCAGGCAAGACCCTGCCCCAAGCACCTGTCTGCCAAATCGCCTTAAAGCACACACAACAATATAAAACTGCACACTGTCTTTTGTGCTACATTTTTTTGGTCTACAACTCTGCTTTACTTCTCAGAGGCCACTCTAGCAGCCTGGACCCCAGGCCCTACCAGTACTAGGGACCCCAGAGGTAAAGCTGGCACCTAAAATGCAAAACTCCACATAAACCAAGATATGCCCAGGGCATAGCACCCTTCAGGACCTGAAGATTGATTAGTCAGCAGAACCCCAGGCCACTCAGGCCATAAGACAGAGAGAAAAAAATCAGGAGAAAAATAAAATAAAAAGCTACTCACTCAAGAAAAATAAATTCATAACTGAGCATCTAAACCTGTAATAATCACAAAACCCAGATGGCAATTGTGATCTTAAGAAGGAAGTCAACAGCAATCCCACTAAACTCAGGGACTAGACAAGGCTGACCACTCTCTCCCTACTTATTCAATATAGTTCTTGAAGTTCTAGCCAGAGCAATCAGACAACAAAAGGAGGTCAAGGGGATACAGATCGGAAAAGAAGAAGTCAAAATATCACTATTTGCAGATGATATGATAGTATATTTAAGTGATCCCAAAAGTTCCACCAGAGAACTACTAAAGCTGATAAACAACTTCAGCAAAGTGGCAACCAACAGATTGGGAAAAGATTTTTACTAATCCTACAACAGATAGAGGCCTTATATCCAAAATATACAAAGAACTCACGAAGTTAGACTGCAAGGAGGCAAATAACCCTATTAAAAAATGGGGTTCAGAGCTAAACAGAGAATTCACAGCTGAGGAATGCCGAATGGCTGAGAAACACCTAAAGAAATATTCAACATCTTTAGTCATAAGGGAAATGCAAATCAAAACAACCCTGAGATTTCACCTCACACCAGTGAGAATGGCTAAGATCAAAAACTCAGGTGACAGCAAATGCTGGCAAGGATGTGGAGAAAGAGGAACACTCCTCCATTGTTGGTGGGATTGCAGACTGGTACAACCATTCTGGAAATCAGTCTTGAGGTTCCTCAGAAAATTGGACATTGAACTGCCTGAGGATCCAGCTATACCTCTCTTGGGCATATACCCAAAAGTGGTATAAAATTAACTCAAATAAATCAGTAGCCTTCCTCTACACAAAAGAGAAACAAGCTGAGAAAGAAATTAGGGAAACGACACCCTTCATAATAGACCCAAATAATATAAAGTACCACGGTGTGACTTTAACAAGCAAGTAAAAGATCTGTACAATAAGAACTTCAAGACTCTGAAGAAAGAAATTGAAGAAGACCTCAGAAGATGGAAAGATCTCCCATGCTCATGGATTGGCAGGACTAATATAGTAAAAATGGCCATTTTACCAAAAGCGATCTACAGATTCAATGCAATCCCCATCAAAATACCAATCCATTTATTCAAAGAGTTAGACAGAACAATTTGCAAATTCATCTGGAATAACAAAAAACCCAGGATAGCTAAAACTATCCTCAACAATTAAAGGACTTCAGGGGGAATCACTATCCCTGAACTCAAGCAGTATTACAGAGCAATAGTGATAAAAACTGCATGGTATTGGTACAGAGACAGACAGATAGACCAATGGAACAGAATTGAAGACCCAGAAATGAACCCACACACCTATGGGCACTTGATTTTTGACAAAGGAGCCAAAATCATCCAATGGAAAAAAAGATAGCATTTTCAGCAAATGGTGCTGGTTCGACTGGAGGTCAACATGTAGAAGAATGCAGATCGATCCATGCTTATCACCCTGTACAAAGCTTAAGTACAAGTGGATCAAGGACCTCCACATCAAACCAGATACACTCAAACTAATAGAAGAAAAACTAGGGCAGCATCTCAAACACATGGGCACTGGAAAATTTTCCTGAACAAAACACCAATGGCTTATGCTCTAAGATCAAGAATCGACAAATGGGATCTCATAAAACTGCAAAGCTTCTGTAAGGCAAAGGACACTGTGGTTAGGACAAAACGGCAACCAACAGATTGGGAAAAGATTTTTACTAATCCTACAATAGATAGAGGCCTTATATCCAAAATATACAAAGAACTCATGAACTTAGACTACAGGGAGACAAATAACCCTATTAAAAAATGGGGTTCAGAGCTAAACAAAGAATTCACAGCTGAGGAATGCCGAATAGCTGAGAAACACCTAAAGAAATATTCAACATCGTTAGTCATAAGGGAAATGAAAATCAAAACAACCCTGAGATTTCACCTTACACCAGTGAGAATGGCTAAAGATCAAAAACTCAGGTGACAGCAAATGCTGGCGAGGATGTGGAGAAAGGGGAACACTCCTCCATTGTTGGTGGGGTTGCAGACTGCTACAACCATTCTGGAAATCAGTCTGGAGGTTCCTCAGAAAATTGGACATTGAACTGCCTGAGGATCCAGCTATACCTCTCCTGGGCATATACCCAAAAGATGCCCCAACATATAAAAAAGACACGTGCTCCACTATGTTCATCGCAGCCTTATTTATAATAGCCAGAAGCTGGAAAGAACCCAGATGCCCTTCAACAGAGGAATGGATACAGAAAATGTGGTACATCTACACAATGGAATATTACTCAGCTATCAAAAACAATGACTTTATGAAATTCGTAGGCAAATGGTTGGAACTGGAAAATATCATCCTGAGTCAGGTAACCCAATCACAGAAAAACACACATGGCATGCACTCATTGATAAGTGGCTATTACCCCAAATGCTTGAATTACCCTAGATGCCTAGAACACATGAAACTCAAGACGGATGATCAAAATGCGAATGCTTCACTCCTTCTTTAAAAGGGGAACAAGAATACCCTTGGCAGGGAATAGAGAGGCAAAGATTAAAACAGAGACAGAAGGAAGACCCATTCAGAGCCTGCCCCACATGTGGCCTATACATATACAGCCACCCAATTAGACAAGATGGATGAAGCAAAGAAGTGCAGGCAGGCAGGAGCAGGATGAAGATCTCCCCTGAGAGACACAGCCAGAATACAGCAAATTCAGAGGCGAATGCCAGCAGCAAACCTCTGAACTGAGAATGGGACCCCCGTTGAAGGAATCAGAGAAAGAACTGGAAAGCTAGACGGGGCTCGAGACCCCATATGAACAACAATGCCATCCAACCAGAGCTTCCAGGGACTAAGCCACAACCTAAAGACTATACATGGACTGACCCTGGACTCTGACCTCATAGGTAGCAATGAATATCCTAGTAAGATCACCAGTGGAAGGGGAAGCCCTGGGTCCTGCTAAGACTGAACCCCCAGTGAACGTGATTGTTGGGGGGAGGGCAGCAATCTGGGGAGGATGGGGAGGGGAACACCCATAAAGAAGAAGAGGGGGAGGGGTTAGGGGGATGTTGGTCCATAAACCGGGAAAGGGAATAACACTCGAAATGTAAATAAGAAATACTCAAGTTAATTAAAAAAAAAAAGAAGAAGTCAACAATAGCCTGGGCATGACCAGAGCCCAGATATCCAACTACAGCAAATGCTGGATATCCTAACATAGTAGATGCACAAAAAATGCACTTAAATCCAATCTTATGAATATAATAGAGGACTTTTATAAGAAAATTAATAAAGCTTTTTAAATATACAAGTAAATACAGCCAAATATTTGAAGAATATGAATAAATCTGTTGAAGACGTAAAAGTGGAAACAGAAGTGATGAAGAAAACACAAACAGAAACAATTTGGAGACGGAACACCTAGGAAAGAGAACAGGAACTACAGAGAAAAGCACCACCAAAGAAAAAGAGATGGAAGACAGAATCTCAGACATGGAAGATATTATGGAAGAAATTGATAAACTGGCCAAAGAAGATATTAAATCCATTTCCTGACAAAAATTACAAGAAATCTGGGATACTATGAAAGGAAAAACAGATGCCTATAAACATGTAAGAAGCTTACAGAACACCAAATAGATTGGACCAGAAAAGATGATAATCCCACCACATAATAATCAAAACATTAGATATACAGAATCAAGAAAGAATATTGAAAGCTGCAAAAGAAAAAGGCCAAGTATATTATAGGAGCAGACCTGTCAGAATTACACTAGATTTTTTTCAACAGAGATACTAAAAACCAGAATTGTCTGGTCAGATATCTTGGAGTTTCTAAGAAAACCTTGATACCAGTACAGATTATTATACCAATTATAGCAACATTTTCTATCAACATCTATGTGGAAAACAAGAAATTCTATGATAAAACCAAATCTGTACTCCAGAAAATTGAAAAATTTAAAAGAAATGGAAGAATTTCTTGATAGACATCATCTAACAGATTTAAATGAAGACAAGGTGAACAATCTAAAATAAACCTATAACCTCTAAGAAAATAGAAGCAATCATTAAAACTCTCCTGACCAAGAAAAGCCCAAAACCATATGGTTTTAGCACAGAATTCTACGAGATCTTCAAAGAAGATTCCAATATTACCCAAAATGTTCCACAAAATAAAAACAGAAGGAACACTCTCAATTTCATGTTCTAAAACTAAGTCAGTCTGATACCTAAACTATACAAATATTCAATCAAGAATGAGAATTTTAGACCTACCTCCCTTATGAGTACTTAATTCAATAAAGTACTTGTAAATTGAATACAAGAACATGTAAAAACCATCATCCGCTATGATCAAGCATGCTTTATTCCAGCGATGGAGGGATGGTTCAACATATGAAAATCCATCAATGTGATCTACCATATAAATAAACCGAAAGAAAAAACAACCACTTATCAGTGAGTGCAATACCACTTGTATTCTTTTGTGACTGGATTGTCTCACTCAGGATGATACTTCCTAGTTCCGTTCATTTGCCTAAGAATTTCATGTAGTCATTGTTTTTAATAGCTGAATAGTACTCCATTGTGTAAATGTGCCACATTTTCTGTATCCATTCCTCTGTTGAGGGACATTGGAGTTTTTTCCTTTTTCTGGCTATTATAAATAAGGCTGGTCTTCACAGATCATATGTAGCCCAAGAAGAAGGAAGACAAAAATGTGGATGCTTCATTCCTTCTTAGAAGGGAGAACAAAATACTCATGAGAGGAAAGACAAGAATAAAGAAGGGAGCAGGGACTGAAGAAAAGGTTGCCCAGAGACTGCCCCACCTGGGGATCCATCCCATATGCAGCCACCAAACCCAGTCACTATTGCTGATGCTAAGAAGTACTTGCTGACAGTAGCCAGATATGGGTGTTTGCCAGAGCCCTACTGATAAAGATGAGGATGGTTGCGGCTAACCATTGGACTAAAGAAGGGGACCCCAAAGGCAGAGTTAGAGAAAAGACTGAAGGAGTGGAAGGAGTTTGCAACACCATAGGCAGAACAACAACATCAACCACCCAAATCCCACTCAGGGACTAAACCACCAACCAATGAGTATATATGGAGGGACTCATGTCTCCAGCCACATGTGTAGCAGAGGTTGGCACTGTCTAACATCAATAGGAGGAGAAGCCTTTGATCCTGTGAAGGCTCCTTTCCCCAATGTAGGGTAGTGCCAGGGTGTTGAGGCTGAAGTGGGTGGGTGGGAAAGAGAGCTTCCTCATAGAAGCAAGGGGAGGGGAGAGGAATGGGAGAGGAGTGAAAGGGGATAACACTTGAAATGTAAATTCATAAAATATTCAAGAAAAATAAAATTATTAAAAAAAACATGGTCATCTCATTAGATGCTGAGAAAGTCTTTGACAAAATCCAACACCCCTCCATAAGAAAAGTGTCAGAGACATCAGGAATACAAGGCACATATCTAAACAAAATAAACGTCACCCCAAAAATCCCCCAGTGTAGGGGGGCAGGAAGGGCGGTGTGGTTGGGGAGGGGGAACACCCTTATTATAGAAGAAGAGGAGGGAGATGGGGTAGGGGGCCTATGTCTGGGAAAACGGGAAAGGGAATAACATTTGAAATGTAAATAAAAATATCTAGTAAGAAAAGAAAACATCAAATTTAATTGAGAGAAACTCAAAGTAATTCTACTAAAATCAGGGACAAGATAAGGCTGCCCACTCTTTCCATATCTATTCAACATAGTACTTAAAGTTTGAGCTAGAGCAATAAAACAAGTAAAAAGGATCAAGGGGATACAAATTAGAAAGAAAGAAGTCAAAGTATTGCTACTGGCAGATGATATGACAGTATAGATTAGTGAGACCAAAAAATAAAAAAAGAAAAGAAAAGAAAATGTACCAGGGAGCTGCTACAGGTGATAAACATCTTCAGCTGGATACCAATTAACTAAAAATTATCAGTGGCCCTCCTTTATACAAATGATATACGGTCTTAAAAATAATTTAGGGAAACAATTTCTCTCACCATAACCACAAATAATGCAAAGTATCTGGGTGTAACTCGAACAAAGAAACGGAAAGATCTATTTTACAAAAACTTCACATCTTTGAAGAAATTGAAGAATTTATCAGCTCTCCCGTGCTCATAGATTGGTAAGATTAACGTAGTAAAAATGCCCATCTTACCAAAAGCAATCTACAGATTCAATTTAATTTTTGTAAAATTTCCAACACAATTCTTTGCAGACCCAGAAGAACAATAGCCACCTTCATAGGGAAAAAAAACCTAGTTTATCAAAAACAGTTCTATAACATAAAAGAACTTCTGGAGGTATTACCATCCCTGATTTCAAGCTACATTGTAGAGCACTTGTAATAAAAACTGCATGAAACCAATGTAAAATAGACATATTGATCAATGGAACAAAATCAAAGAACTAAGAAGCACATCTATATATGTATGGACACTTGATTTTTGAAATAAAAAGTCATAATTATACAATGGGAAAAATAAAGCATCTTCAAAAAGCAATGCTTGTCTAACTAGATGTCTGCATGTCAAAGAATACAAATATATTCATATCTACCACCCTATACAAAACTCACGTCCAAGTGGATCAAAGACCTCAATTTGGATACAGTAAATTCGACAGAAGAGAAAGCAGGAATAGCCTTGAATACATTGACAGAGGAGACAACTGCCTGAACAGAATATCAACAGCTCATGATATAAAATTAACAATTAATAAATGGGACAGCATGAATCTGAAAAGCTTCTACAAGGAAAAGGACAGTTGAAAGGACAAAACAACAGCCTAAAGATTGCAACATTTCTTTACCAACTCCACATCCCAGAGAGGGTTGATATGCAAAATAAAGAACTCAAAAAACTAGATATCAAGGAACCAAAAAAACAATTTGAAAGATGGGGTTCAGATCTAAAAAGAGCATGCTTGACAGAGGAATCTCTACTGGCCAAGAATCACTCAAAGAAATGTTCACCATCCCTATTCATCAGGAAAATGTAAATCGCAATGACCATGATGTCCCGTCTTATACCTGTTAGGATGACTAAGATCAAAAACTTAAGGAATGGTTCATGCTGGCAGAGATTTGGAGCAACAGAAACACTTCTCTATTGCTGGGAGCACAAACTTGTATATCTGCTTTAGAAATCAATTTTGCAGTTTTTAAGAAATATGAAAATAGATCTATTTCATGACCCAGCTATAATATGCTTGATATACCCAAAAGAAATTCTTCCATACTGCAAGGACACTTATCTATGTTTATAACAACTTTCTTCATAATATCCAGAAACTGGAAATGACTTTGATGTCCCTAATGTGAAGAATGGGTACAGACAATGTGGTACATTTTCATAATGGAGCATTACTCTGCAAGGACATCAGGAAATTTCTGGTTAAATGGATGGAACTAGTAAAGATTATCTTCAGTCAGGTGATCCAGACCTGAAAGACAAATGTGACATGTACTCACTTATGAGTGTATATCAGTTATAAAATATAGGATAACCGTGCTACAAATCACAGACTCAAAGAAGCTAAGTAACAAGGAGAGCCAAAGGGTAGATCCTTGATTCTCGCTGAGAACGTCAAATAGATTAGATTTTCATGGTGGATGGATGGGGCAGACTGGGTCAGGGAGGGGGTTGAGAACAGGATAGATGAGTTTTGGATAAAATGGAGGGTTTGAATTGGGAGAGGGGCATCACTGGAATGAGCTAGAAAACTAGGACAATAGAAATTCTCAGGATTCTATGAGGGTGACCCTAGCTAAGATTTCTAGAAGTGGAGGATAGGGTGCCTGAACTGAGCATCTCTTTTACCTGGGCAAAACTTCCAATGGAAGAATTAAAACACTAACCCTTAGCCCCCACAAAACAAACAAACAAACAAACAAAACCCCAAAAACAAAAACCAAAAAAACCTAGACCCACAATTTGTCAAGCCTACAAGATGTGTGGAGGATAAAAGATGGAGCAGAATTTGAGGGAATGGCTAATCAAGGACTGGCCCAGTTTGAGAAGCATGCCCTGAGAGGGAGCCCACCCCTGACATTATTATTATTCTGCTATCCATGAAGACAGGAGCCTAGTATAACTGTCATCAGAGTTGATGGAAAATGATGTGGAGACCCACAGCCAAAGATTATGAGGTGCTTGGGGAATACTGTTCAAGATGGGGAGGGAGGACTAAAGGAGTCAGTGGAGTCAATGACACCAGAATAAAAATTACAGAATCAACTAACCTGGGACCAATGGAGCTCATAGCAGCTGAACTGCCAAGCAGAAAACACGCAGGGGATGGACCTAGGACTCCTGCACATATATAACAGTTGTGCAGCTTGGTCTTAGTGTGGGACTATTCAAGCAGGATCAGAGACTGTCTCTGACTATCTTGCCAGCCTTTCGGTCCTTTTCTCCTAACTTTCCTCTCTTGGTGAGCCGAACTGGAAGATTATTTACCTAGTCTTTCTGCAGGAGCCTCCCTTTTCTGAGGAGAAGCGAATGAGGGGTAAACTGGGGAGAGGTGGGATGGGAGGGTGAGACTGGGAGGAGATGGGAAGTGAAGCTGTGATGTAAAGTCAATTTAGTTAATAAACAAAAGAAAACTAAAAAAAAAAGTTCAACACCTTGGGGGAAAACGCCAAAACAAAGCAAACAAACAAGCAGTAAAACCCAAGTAAACAAAACAAAAACTTCACAGCCTTAAGCCTGTTGCACAGTAAGGCATAGTTTTTATGCTGTTCTTTTTCCCATTTTGTGTTCGGAAGTAAGTTCAAAGGTTCTTGTTCAGGAGATATCCATAAGTTAAAGACAAAGAGACATCTTCAGAGCAATTACTCAGCCTCTTGAGATCCCAGGCTCCAGGGAATAGCCTATGCTATGAATATACCTTACAGTGTTTCAAGTCCTTATAATTAAATGAACATAGAAGTGAGAATGAGTTTGGGTCCCCAAATAATTAAAAAATGAATGATGGTATGAAACAGGTGAATTAGATGAGACAAAATAGATTTTGTAGTTATTTTAGAAATCACAAGAATGATCATCTCTAACTCACCAGATTTTTTTTTTTTGGTCTGTTCAAATTGGTTATAACTTTACAAAATAAAAATCTAACACTTGAATAGCTGTAAAGTATGTGAAACATAAGCAAAACAGAGATAGGAGGACTTATCTTTCAAATGACAGCCAGGACAGATGTGCCATGATTGGAAGGATAAAGCATTTTGAGGGCCAATCTCCTATTGCATAGTAGCATGGACCTATGATCAACTGCAGCACGTGAAAATGACTTCTCTTCTTCAAATAAATCGCTAGTCCTTAATTGTTATTCTCAAATTACTGTTAATGTAAGGTGCTTTAAAATGATTTTTGTTATTAATTAAAACATTTAAAACTTTAAGGAAGAATGTTATAGCTCATTTAACTAAGTTAAATACAACTTAATTTATTGTTTTGCTCAAATTAAAACTTCAATATTCCTCTCTTATATTGTACTCACATTTTTATAAAACTCCGAGTTTTCACATTTACTTCTACACAATCAAATGAATAAAATAAGGTCTTGTTTAAGGAAAATGAATTAATTAGAATAAAAGTAATTTACAGTGTGATCATCATAATGTGTCCAAATATAGGAAGAGGTGACATTAACTATAAAATATATCAGGAAATCGCTTAAGAAACTGTTAGTAAATAATATTAGATAAAAGATGATCCGTATGTTGATGTTACCTATAAATTGCATATATGTGGGTGGACAAGGTGATCAGCTTTAGAGTAAATATTAATCCTATAGACATTTTCTGGCCATTTTGTGTGCATTTAGATGTCATTTTTCTCTTACTATTTATTCTTTTTTATATTCCTTTATTTATTCTTCTCTCAATCTGACTATCCATCAATTTGCTTCTTTATACAGATTTCAGTAGATAAAGACAGACTAATGATTATCTAAGAAGCAGATATTATGTAATTTGTCTCTAAACATGTGTTTGATTTTTCATTACATATCTGGAGTTCCACGATATAAAAGAACAAATAGAACAGATTTTATTTATTATCAGCCCTATAACTACAATTTGAAGAATCTAAAGAATGTCTCGACCAAAGCAAACATGTTTATTATAAGATAACTTGTTTTTAGGCTAGCAAAAAAGCATTAAAAAAAAACCCAACAGAAAATCTCTGAACCACTCTTCTTTTTTTTTTTTTTTTTTTTTTTATTTATTTATTAACTTGAGTATCTCTTATTTACATTTCGAATGTTATTCCCTTTCCGGGTTTCCGGGCCAACATCCCCCTAACCCCGCCCCCTCTCCTTCTTTATGAGTGTTCCCCTCCCCATCCTCCCCCCATTACCGCCCTCCCCCCAACAATCACGTTCACTGGGGGTGCAGTCTTGGCAGGACCAAGGGCTTCCCCTTCCACTGGTGCTCTTACTAGGATATTCATTGCTACCTATGAGGTCAGAGTCCAGGGTCAGTCCATGTATAGTCTTTAGGTAGTGGCTTAGTCCCTGGGAGCTCTGGTTGGTTGGCATTGTTGTTCATATGGGGTCTCGAGCCCCTTCAAGCTCTTTCAGTCCTTTTTCTGATTCCTTCAACGGGGGTCCCATTCTCAGTTCAGTGGTTTGCTGCTGGCATTCGCCTCTGTATTTGCTGTATTCTGGCTGTGTCTCTCAGGAGAGATCTACATACGTGAACCAGTCTTCTTATCAATAGCAAATACTGATACCTAACACCTTTTATTTATATCCTTTTATCACCTACACTAAAAAGTAGGAAAAGATTATTTTAGTCCATCTTATTTACTGAATTCACTATACTCCTCTCCTTCATCCTGCATGATCCTTCTTGGTACCATCCCCAGCTGTCCCCACTTCATCCACAAATGTATTCTAATTCTCCTTTCTAGGAAGATCCATCTATTTGCTCACAGCCTTCCTTGTTACTTAGCATCTCTGAGTTTGTAGATTTTTGCAGTGATTATCCTTTGCTTAACAGCTAATATCCACTTACAAATGGATATATACGATGTTTGTCTTTCTGGGTCTAGGTTACCTCAGGATGATTTACTTTACAGTCCCATCCATTTACATAATGTCTTTTTAAATAACAACTGAATAATACTCCATTGTGTAAATGAACCACTTTTATTTAGCCATTCTTTTGTTTGGGGGACATCTAGAGTCTGGATATTATCAATAAAGGCACAATGAACATGGTGGATTAAGTGTCCTTGTGTTTGGATGGAGTGCCTGTTGTCTATATTCCCAAGAGTGGTATAGCTGGGTCTTGACGTAGATAAATTCCAAATTTTGTGAGGAACTACCGTATTGATTTTCACAGTTGCTGTACAAGATTGCACTCCTACCAATAATGGAGGAATGTTCCCTTTGCTCTATCATCTCACCAGCATGAGCTGTCATTTCTGTTATTGATCTTAGACATTCTGACAGGTGACAAAAGGAAAAGTCTCTTTGATTTTCATTTCCTTGATGGCAAAGGCTGTTGATCATTTCATTAGGTGATTCTCAGCCATTTTAGATTTATTTTTTCCATCTTTATTAACTTGAGTATTTATTTACATTTCGACTGTTATTCTCCTTCCCGGTTTCCTGGGCAACATCCCCCTAACCCCTACCCCTCCCCTTCTATATGGGTGTTCCCTTCCCCATCCTCCCCCATTACCGCCCTCCCCCCAACAATCCTGTTCACTGGGAGTTCAGTCCTGGCAGGACCAGGGCTTCCCCTTCCACTGGTGCTCTTACTAGGCTGTGCATTGCTACCTACGTAGTTGGAGCCAGGGTCAGTCCATGTATAGTCTTTAGGTAGTGGCTTAGTCCCTGGAAGCTCTGGTTGCTTGGCATTGTTGTTCATATAGGTCCTCGAGCCCCCTTCTAAACTCTTCCAGTTCTTTTTCTCTGATTCCTTCAACGGGGTCCCGTTCTCCAGTTCAGTGGTTTGCTGCTGGCATTCGTCTATGTTATTTGCTGTATTCTGGCTGTGTCTCTCAGGAGAGATCTACATCTGGTTCCTGTCGGCCTGCACTTCTTTGCTTCATCCATCTTATCTAATTGGGTGGCAGTATATGTGTGGGCCACATCATCCTGAGTGAGGTAACCCAATCACAGAAAAACACACATGGTATGCACTCATTGATAAGAGGCTATTAGCCATTCTAGATTTATAAGGACATAACCAAGTAACCAACAGAAATATAAACCTAGAAATTTTGTCATTCACAAATATTTAAATAAATGATGTAGAAAATGTAGGTAATCCCTGACTCCATGCACAAATTTTTAAATTATTGTTATTATCTGTGAATATTGAATCAATTTAGTGCCTCTTGTATGTACATATGTGCAGAGATGATGACTTGGAATTTGATACATTCTCGGGATCTGTATTTTGGGGGAAGACTGATTCTCTTTCCCTCAGAAGTCATAAATTGCCTGTATTTCTTCATCAATGTTTGGGACATTGTGAGGTGTTTGTTTTGATGATCATATTGTCAATATATCATAAATATAGTTTCCCAGGCACACTGTTCCGTCTTATACAGCTGGCCAGGCCCTTTGACCTTTTCAATCTTTTGGCCCCTGTTGCTTGATGTTCTTTGAGCATTAGGAGTAGGGGATGCTGTATGGATGTTACATATGCTATGGATTTCAACCCTATTTAAATGGCAATGCCTTCATTATTCTCCTTAAAAGATGAATAATTGTTAATGTTTTCCTTTCATTTTTTTACTTGTGAAATATTTTTAATAAAATCTATGGATGCAAAATTCCCATTGTTTTCAAAATTTAACTGTAGAATATTATAGTCTTTGAATAATTTATTAACATGTTACAGCATAAAGTTTTTCTTGTTGCATAGCAATTTGAATCCAAATAATGATTAATCAACTAGAAATATTTTTCCCAATAAGCTTAAGAAATTGTATTGAATTTTCAAAAATCGTAAAAAATTATGTCTTTTTATGGCTTGAACATCTTCTTTAGGAACTTTGAGAAATCTGTGACTGTCCTGGATATTAATAATTTTTATTTGACAGTCTTTGTATTCAGTGCTCTCGTTGTTTTCAGTCCCAGTGTATTTTTCTTTTGCCCCTTTCAGGTAAGTATAAGTGATTTATTCTTAAACACTGAAGCCTTTCACAATCTACCTAGGTTCTATCAAATGTTTGACCTGTAACTAAGTTTTTATTCTGTATTTTTCTTTTTTTTTTTTCTTTCTTTCTTTCTTTCTTTCTTTCTTTCTTTCTTTCTTTCTTTCTTCCTTTCTTCCTTTCTTCCTTTCTTTCCTTTCCTTCCTTCCTTCCTTCCTTCCTGTCTGTCTTTCCTCCCCCCTCTTTCTTTCTTTCTTTCTTTCTTTCTTTCTTTCTTTCTTTCTTTCTTTCTTTCTTTCTTTCTTTCTTTCTTTCTGTGAGAAACAAAACACCAAAACTCTATAAAACTCCATTTCCTGTAGAAGAAAAACATTGCATTTATATTCCTGATCACATTTTTCACTGTTTGTAACTCAGTTCATGACTTTGACCTGGCTCCAAGATCCTCCTACACTGATAGCTTGTTTGGAAGAAAAGTGCCAAACCACACCAAAGCTATTATCATAGCATAGTTCTCTTTCCCCAGGGTTTCTCCCAAACCACAAATCATTGCTGAGTCAATTTAAATATTTTGTTGAATGACTCAGTAACTTCGTTTCTCTTCAGGATATTGAGATAGTCAGCCTGCATCTCAGTGTCATTATTATCCTACCATTCCTGTCGGACATGTTTGCTCGGAGTAAAGAAAGGAAATTCTAACCAGAAAATAAGCACGCAACTCACATTTACTAATGTACTTTTCTCATCCACACAGATTTGAAAAGGTTAAGTGTCTGGTTTAGAGGAGTGGTTTCCATTCAGGTAAGGCCCAGTTTATCTTGGTTTTTAATTTATTAATTAACCTATAATTTGAAGTTTTATGGCATCAGTATTGTGAGAAATAGAGTTTTTATGTAATAGCTTCCTATGAGCATTTTCAGTTTGGTTGTTTCTCATTCTGGTTCTGACATGATAAGCTCTTTCTAATGTACATATATGTAATATAATATATATTATATAACATAATACATTTTTATAAATTATATATTTAAGTAGTGTATATAAAACATATATTGTATGATTTTATATTATATATTAATACATGTTATATATTTATGAAATTATGTACAACATACAAACACATGCATATTCTTCAAAGAATTATATTGCTAATGGTGGAATGATCAAAATCTGTAGGCTTGGTTGGCCCCAGTCACACAATTCTCCTCTGCCAGTCTCCCAAATTCAAGAACTGCAAACTGTGTTTAATCAACAACAGCTTCATATAGCTTTACTTTCCACTTAAGAATCTAGAATTCATAATATCAACTAGTCACTTTTTACACTTAAGGAGCCAGCATGTTTTTCCACAATTTCCTATTTTCATTTTAACATGCAGATCTTGATTACTTGTTGCGTTTATAAATGGCTTTTGAATGTTGAACCTTACATATTTCTATTTTGCTTCATTATACTGAGAAGAGCTTTATCTAACTTTGGTTTGGCAGTGATACCTCTAGGATGGTTAGTAGACTATTAGCTGGCTCCTTACACCAACTCTGCATTTATGTGAACCCAGGTTGTCATGGTTCCTTTTCGTCTTTACTGGTCTCCAGTAGAGATTTTATTTATGAGCTGAGGGCTTGTCAGTCTTGCTGTGTAAGCTGCTCATTCTGTAGAATTGCATCTGGATTTGTGTACCTATTCAACTTTCCCTCGTTTCAAGGCTCTGATGAGAAACAGTGTAGTACCCTCGCTATCCCAGATATTAATAGGTTTTCTGAATGTCCCTGTTGTTATATGGAGGTCATGGCTCATTTCACTGGGTCTGGAAGACACCGTACTGATGAACGAGTAATACTACTGCATGTGTCATACATGGATGAGTATGCATGGTCCATAGGCTCTCATATTTCAATGCTCGGTATCCAGTTAGTGTAACTGGAAAGGATTAAAATATGCCCTTGTAGGAGGATGTTAGTATGTCTGTCGGTATGTCTGTCTGCCTGTCTGTCTGTCTGTCTCTGCCTTGTGTTGTATGTCTGAACATGTTAAATCTTCATCTACTGCTCCAATATCATCACTGCCTGTCTGCAAACGTGTTTTCTACTAGAATACTCACTGACTGACCTTCTAAAACTGCCATCCCAATAAACTATTTCTTATATAAGTTGGCTTGCTCATGGTGTGTTTCACAGTAACATAGAAATAACTAAGACACGGGAGAAATCCACTTTGTCTTGTTCCTTCTAGCACAAGTAGCAAGAAAATCAGAGTTCTTATTGTTTTTATGTACAGGCAAGCTCATTTTCACTTTCCTGCTCATCCCTCCTAACATTGGAGGGGTAAGGGACTATAGAGGTACACATATATAGGGAATGTAAGTACATTTCTATTGATCATGGCTAGAAATGGCATGGGCACACATTTTCTTCTGCTATATCATTTTCCTTAGGTAGAAGGACTAAGATTTCCTTGGTGTTTAAAGTATTTTTCTCTTTGCTCATCGCAGCTGTACCTTTGAGACTCAATGTCCCTCTGCTTTGGACACATAGGAAGTGATATATTATTTTACCTCTCTATACATCGTGAGGTCATACAGTAGTTGGGCTGCTTTATTTTCACCATTCCCAATCTTACTGTTCTTGCTTGTACGTGGTTGAATATTTTCATATCTCTAAAGGGAATAATTGGAAGGACCTAGATTATTAATTTCCTTTTAGTTGAAGCTAAATTGTTGATACAGTTTTAGGTTGTTTTCTTAAGTGAAGTTTTCTGTCATGGACATTAACACTTCTTGCATTTTATTAAATATGTATCACATGAGTATTTAAATCAGTAAAAATATTTTAAATAATTTTGACTTATACAAAATGATGTTCTTTGCATAGCATTGATAAAGGTAGGCATTTCAAGTAGTATTTTTTTCATACTGCAGGTCTTCAACTTGTATCCAATGAAGGACAGTGTTGGATAGAGGTAGGCAGCTATAATCATGATGATGAAAACCATTGATAGGCTAAATATAACACCAGAGTTGAAGCATTTGTCTCCAGTTCAGAATTTATTCTTGTTCCCGGCATTTCTGGGGATATGCTGTCTCTGTCCTAGATGTCATGCTTCTCGTTAACAAAATGAAAAGCAGAAACTTATAAAAGCAACCCTTTACTCGCTAAAAGTACCATTCAACTATTTTTAACTGTGTCCTTATTTTTCTAACTCCCTAAGTTAATAAAGGTTACAAAACAATATTTGAAAAAAAATCAGTATTAATATTTTCAAAGTAACATTTCCCAAAATATTTTGTAAAAGTTATAAACAATGTCTCAATAATTGATGTAAATATCTTAGAATATGGCCAAACATACATTGAAAATAAAGGTTCTTTTAAATATTTGCTTTAAAATAATATGTAAACATTGCTCTATGCAGGAGAGGATAGCGTTGTACGATCTGTTGGATTCAGGAAGATAGTGAGAACACAAAGTTTTGTTTTTAACTTCAGAGGGGTGAAATAATGTTTTATGTTTCCAAGAATTGTGAATTTACAGTTAAACATATTTTGCAAAGAAATACTAAAAATAAAATAATAAAGTATTGAAATACCTAAAGAAGTTTTGTTTAAAAACCCTGATATAGAGCCTGTGCTGCAGGAATAAATTAAGTTCAAATAAAGAGGAAGAGTCTAAAGAATTAAGGTTCACAAGCAGAAAAAAGACAAAGTATTTAATAGCGATGAGGCACATGTGGCCGAGACAAAGTGTTCCAGGGCAGTTGATGAAATTGGGCTGGAAACATATTTTGAACTGGGTCATTTTGGCCTCATTCACATTTCTGAGAAAAGCAACTGCTAATTGCTTCAGAGTAAGGGGAAATTAAGCTCTATAAAGCATGACTAAATAGTACAAGTCTGTAACAAAAAGATGTCAGGACTGTGGGTACTATGAACCCACAAAGTTAATGAATCGCATGGTATGTTTTCAAAATAATATTTATTCCCAAGACTTTTGAATCTTAGAAATTCCTAAGGTGTTTATCGAAAAGAAGGTGACATACTTTGAATAAAGTCAATTTTAGTATCTAAAATGATATGACATCTTTCAATCAACTATACTCCTTTACCAAAGCAGATATTAAGTGCAAAATTAATTTCTTCTATTAAATAGAAGAAATCCAGATCTCCTGACTTCTCTTCTCTCTTGAGTAGCCACAAATGAAAACCTATTCCCAGGAATTTGCAAGTTAACTATAAAATGCTTATTATAAGAAAGTAAAAATGGAGAGAAAAATCTCAAAGCATGAGCAGATAACAAACTGTTTTGTTCTTCAGACAAACAAAAAAGCAAAGTAACTATTAGAATATATCTTCTGAATGATTCTTCATAAAATATATCTACTCACAAAATTGTAAATTAAGAAATTAATTTAAGATGAACTCCCTCTCCCAATTAAAAAAATCTTGATCTTAAAATAATCAATTAGAATTTTTACTCTGGTTTAGGACTTAAAATAATTTTAGCTTGATGGAAAAGTTTTAAAAACTTTTAAACTTAGTACAGAAAGTTCTCCATGCAGTCACATAGCTTCCACTTAGATTAGAGAAGTTCACCAGATCTATACTACATCTAAACTACTTAGGAATGGCTGGTCTAAGTTATTAAAGGCTTAGTAAGATGATGGTACTAGATTTTTTATAACTACTATTGTACTATAGCTGGTTTTAGGGCAGAACACAGAAAATGTATACATGTGTGCCAAAGCATGTATATGCATGTATACTCATTAAACTCAAATATTAAGAATATCTGTAATCTGTAATTCTGATATCTTGTGAAGAGCTTTCCTGTATATGTAATCTCCATCCCACTGGATATTTTGCTAATCTTCTTTTAGGACTGTTATAGGTTTAACAATTTGTAGCAAACTATATGATTTTAAGAAACACACAATTTCATAACATTACATAATGTGCATACAAATGTCTTTATGTTTCTAGTCTAGCTTTTCTCTATGTAGTCTGAAAAACAAAATCATGGATATAGTTTTTAAGAAATTTGATGTGAATAAAACTATATTTAAAAATAATGATAGAAAAATACATTATCAAGAGACACAGGGAAAAAAAGCTCAGGCAGTGTTGGGTGCTATTTTTTTTCAAAGCAATTTGGCTCTCACTGTGAAAGACACTGGGACCTTCTGAGACACTTCAGCAGATGGGCAACATGATTTCAGCTATTTCTTTGAAATGAACAGTACCAGCTGCCATGTTGAGAAGAGACTGTTGGGGCATATTTAGGATGCTATTACAGCAATCAAAGGTAAGAAATGGCAGTGTCTTGCTTGACCAGGAAGGTTAACAAGATGAGCCAATGCCTCAGGCACAGCTACGAGGCTGATAGAAGACTGAAAGGCTCATAGTTGTCTGTCCAGGGAAAGCTGTAAACATAAGAGCAACACAAGAAGAAAGACGAAAGAGGAAAACAGGATGGTTAAAGACAGGAAGCATGATGGAAATGCTACTCACATATAGAAAATTTATGTAAATTAAAGAATCGGAAGGAAAAAAAATTGAAGAAATTAGCCACAAGAAAATTCCAATTAGGAAGCAAAAACTTCAGCATGAGTACCATTTAGGAAGCCAGAACACTTTAATTAAAATTGATGGGTGCTCCTGTGCATTAACATGGCTCCAGTCAGGCCCATCTGTCTGGGTGGTATGGCTGCCATCTCCAAAATATGCCAGATTCACAGGCCACAGGTGCCAACCCAAAATAATTTTAAAGATTACTTTGAGCAGGTAAGAAGATTCCAGAAATAGCACAGTCACCTCAGGGGCATTTCACTGTGAGTTCGGTACAATTTTATAATTCTAAGAAAAAATTTAAATCGTGTACAGTTTAGACACTGAGCTAATTCGATCTCTTGTGACCCGTGGAAACTGCTTCAATGTCTTAGCTGTTTCCACTAGCCCATGCCATTTTCAGAATTTCTGATGTTCACAGCACTGTGTAATATGGCATATACCAATATCCCCATTTAATTTCTCTTCGTCCCTATATAGTTTAAATTAATCCTCTTCTTGCCTTCGATGCATACATATAACACACATTTTTCACTTTTTATGACCGACTTTTTATTTTTGTATTTTTTTCTAATAACATCAATTAATGTTCTGTTTTTGTGAATGGAAAGCTAAAAGTTCAAGTTGCATGATGTCTTTTGCTAACCTAATGGGAAATTAAAGCATTTATTCTGGGTGTTAAGGATGTACTGATAATTATGTAAGCTGTATCTACATCTATTATAGCTGTTATATTTTGGAGAAAGGAGTTTCCTTACACATAATTCCTTCTTCTTGCCCCATTCACTTCTGTTTTATTTCTCTTCTTCCATAGGTCACTGCAGTTCCTGTCTAATTCTTCCTGCTACTGTTAGACCATGTTAATTCAGACAAGCTAACATTGGAAAGTATGGATTTTCCTTAGCTTTATTAACATGTCCATAAATCACTCCAAACAACCCAACACACACACACATATATTTATATGTATATACATACATACATACATATATATATAGAGAGAGAGAGAGAGAGAGAGAAAGAGAGAGAGAGAGAGAGAGAGAGAGAGAGAGAGAGAGAGAGAGAGAGAAAGAGAGAGAGAGAGAGAGGAGGGTAAGGGAGAGGGAGGGTGAGAGAGAGAGACACAGAGAGACAGAGAAGGGAAGAGAGAGGAAGAGGGAGAAAGAGAGCGAGGGACAGATAGACAGAGACATACAGTGTATACACACTCAGAGAAGAGACAGACAGACAGAGACAGACTGAGAAACAGACACAGCAAACACTAGTTATTTCCTTAAGTGTTAGAGTTGAATGATGACTCAGATGGAGGAGATAAGTCATTTTGCTCTGGATTTCTGTATCTGTTCCCAACAGTTCACAGTTGCTAGGTAAAGGCTCTCTGATGACCAACATGCTAGGCTGTGGTCTACAAGTATAGCATATTATCATTAGAAATCATTTGATTGACTTTTATTTTGCCAGTTGTGCTGGCTGTGTTTGTGTTTGGTTTTATGATTCCCACATTGCCATTTTACTGGCCATGTCTAAAAGCAGGCTAAGTTGCTGTCCTTTACAACAATTTAGTTCACTTGTAATAAAAATATCATGTCTTTATAATTTCTCCAGTATTCTTGTGAGGTTACTTGGTCCTTCCCCCACATATACATTCAAACACAAAGGTTGAAGACTAGCACTTAGGAGTGTCAGTGAAATTGTGTGAGCACATGATGAAGAGGTAGTTTCTTCACTTAACAAGCAGCCTCAAAAGTTTTTTCTTGCTTTCTGTTGTTGTTTGCTTTGTTTTGTTTTTTTCTAGAGAAGTTACTCTCCTGCTTTTAGTTATTTGAAATGACTTACCAAATTATAGAATCAAGCTCTACTAGTCATTTAAAGAAAACAGTTCAGAATTAAAATGAAAAGTTTTCATAACTTGATCAAGAACACACTTTGGCCTGTAGTGTCTGCTTTCTAATTACTTGTAAAATGTGTAAGGGCAAAGGCTTCTGTAACACCTAATACAGTACATTAAGGTACCTGAGTCGGAAGGACACTGCTTACATTCTGAAATCAGTTCCAGATTGACGAACACAGAATTCTGGTGATGATCATCCAAGAGTTTCTATAAGATGCGTTGAAAGGAAAACACTCTTAGGTCTGAGACAATATTTGTTATTTGACATTATAACACCTAATTTTTTTCATCTTTATTAAGTTGGGTATTTCTTATTTACATTTCGATTGCTATTCCCATTCCCGGTTTCCAGGCCAACATCCCCCTAATCCCTCCCCCTCCCCTTCTATATGAGTGTTCCCCTCACCATCCTCCCCCTATTACCACCCTCCCCCCAACAATCACGTTCACTGGGGGCTCAGTCTTGGCAGGACCAAGGGCTTCCCCTTCCACTGGTGCTCTTACTAGGCTTTTCATTGCTACCTATGGGGTTGGAGCCCAGTGTCAGTCCATGTATAGTCTTTAGGTAGTGGCTTAGTCCCTGGAAGCTCTGGTTGGTTGGCATTGTTGTTCATATGGGGTCTGGAGCCCCTTCAAGTTCTTCCAGTTCTTTTTAAGATTCCTTCAACGGGGGTCCCATTCTCAGTTCAGAGGTTTAACGATGGCCTTCGCCTATGTATTTGCTGTATTCTGGTTGTGTCTCTCAGGAGAGATCTACATCTGGTTCCTGTCAGCCTGCACTTCTTTGCTTCATCCATCTTATCTAGCTTAACACCTACATTTTTAATATAAGACGAGTAACTCTCATTCATTCAGGTCCTCTGGCTCTGTCTTGTGCAGCTGGCAGGTGTGTGAGTGTGTGGGGCATCTCCAAGACATGTCAGAGACCTTAGATGGGAGAGGCTTCCAGAATAAGGCAGGTGACATTAGCTGAGATGTATAGTAGTTCTAACTTGTGGCACCACATTCACTGACAAATTCTTTTGTAAAGTATATTCACGGGTTAGAGGGATGGCTCAGTGGTTAAGAGCACTGACTGCTCTTCTGAAGGTCATGAGTTCAATTCCCAGCAACCACATGGTGGCTCACAACCATCTGTAATGGATCCGATGCTCTCTTCAGTTGTGTCAAGGACAGTATGGTTATATACATAAAAAAATAAATAAAATATATTCACTACAAAATGGAAATATATATTATTTTTTACCATTAATTCATTTGTTTATTTATTGTACATCTCAACCACTGCCCCCATCCAGTCCTCAATCACACAGTCCTTTCCGATCTGCCCCTCCCTTTCTCTCTGAAAGCATGCCCAACTTCCCCAAGTATTTCCTAAACCTGGGCACATCAAGTCTCTGCAGAATTAGGGTTTAGGAAATACTAGGGGAAAGTTAGAACTTACTTTTTGATTAGATTAGAATATTTGATTAATGTACTGAATATTTTCTTCATTTTTTCCAATTGTCCACTTAGTTTTAAAATGAGAGCCATTTAATATTTTCATAAAGCCACATTTTAGGAAATATTAGTATTCGTACAGTGTTGACAACATGGGTATTTTATATAATATAATTTTGTATAAACTCATTTGAAAGTCCAATTGAATGGCTTGGAATATTTTCTTTCCTTTATTGATATGTGTGGTTATAGAAAATGTATGCATTATTCTGTTGTAGAAATATAAGAACTTGAATGTGGATATATATATATATATATATATATATATATATATATATATATATATACCAAATGTGTATTTCTACAAAGAATCCAGACACACATACCGTAAAGATGTTACACTTTATCTATTACTTGTTGTATTCCCTGTTAGTCATGTTCCTTGATGTTTCACACTGATACACTCAAAGAACTTTAATTGCTGGTATTTAATTGTATTAATATAAAGCAGGTTATGTAATACTTTAATATTTATTTACAAATTCCTCACCTTTGCTTATTATTTATCTCTGTCTCTTATTCCTATGGTTTGTCTAAAAACACATTTTCTCAATTCGTTGAGTGCAAAGTACAATTTGAGTTGTTATAAAATTATTATCTCACTAAATATTAAAATAATTGTGCTCCATAATTTCTGATTTTCAGTGTTTTAAAATTTTGAAGGTTTATTTCATTTGAATGTGAAAATTTCTATGTATACATGGAAAATATATCTCTGCTGTAGTTATTTTTGGATTCTGTATCTCCTCTACATATTTATTTGCAATATTTTGAAGAATTAATAGCTCTTCACTATGCTTTGTAACAGAATTTTCTTCCTTATTAATGTGAATAAATAATACAGTTTTATATTTATTTATGATATAAATTATTTTTTAATTTCATTCAACTATTACCTTAAAGTAATTTTATGTATAAAGTTTAAATAAACATATATTAAAATTTATGAAAATAGTCCTTAATGTCTTTTAGAAAGCTGTTTTAGAAAGCTTCCTCGTCTTTAAATATATAAATATATATGCATGTGTAATTTCCAAGTATACTAAATATATATTTATAAATATTTATCATTTTTAAATATATATTTTAAATGAGAATAATTTCTCATCTCACTAATTGAAAATAAACTTTAAAAAATGTGTGACTGTAACAAAAACCTTTTACAATCTAATGGTGTTTTTTTATAAAAAAAGCTATTCTTTCCCTTTCCTTTTAGAAATGTTAGTGTGTGACATTATATAAGGAAGGCATCTAGCTCCACAATCCTATGATTGAAAGGACTGCTCTATCATTAGGACTTGGCATGAGTTACTTGCCTAGTCGTTGTAACAAAATAACTGGCAGAAACTGCTTAAAACAAGAAGCATTTATTTAGTCTAACAACTTTAGAAGATTCAACATCAGAGTTACTAGGCTCTGTGTCTCTGGGCTGGAAGTACATGGTGGCAATAGAGTCCTGAAGCTTTGTCATCTAAGAATAGAATGGTGGTGGGTGTATGTGGGGGCTTCTTCATCTCAGGACATCCTGGTACTGGGTATGGGGAGCTTCTCATCTCTGTACAGCATGGTACTATAAAGGTGTTTTCAGTGCAAAAGATGTATCAGTGCTCATGACTTTTGACTATATAGTCTTGATACTAAATTTATCATTGTAAATCATTTGCAGAAAGAAGTTTGGAAATAATGTGTAAGCACATAGCTTTTTCTTTAGACCTTTAGCTACAGCACTGAATCATGTCTCAAAAGAAAGGAAAGAAAGACTGGGTAAAGGGAGTCATAATGTCATTGCTAATGAGCCTTTAGCATCTAGATAGCTTCTGGTCAGATTTATTCCACTGACCATTTTCTCATAAAGGCCAAATACCCAGCACCATCTCCTGTCATTTGGATAATTCTTAC
This sequence comes from Rattus rattus, assembly GCF_011064425.1. Classification (NCBI taxonomy): domain Eukaryota; kingdom Metazoa; phylum Chordata; class Mammalia; order Rodentia; family Muridae; genus Rattus; species Rattus rattus. The sequence continues at coordinate 119,470,887 of NC_046159.1, forward strand.
CAGTGGACATATTTAATTATCTCTCATTATTTAAAAGGATTCTTTAGTTGATGTCAGCCTTCAGCTCCAAACCATTTTATACAATCTTTTACAACAGTCTTCCTTCATGGAGCTCTTTATCCTTATTTCTTCTTTCTTCTCCTCCTTCCTTTTCTCCTTCTTCTTCTCCTTCTCCTTTTCCTCCTCCTTCTCCTTCTCTTCCCCCTTCTCCTCCTCCTTGTCCTTCTAATCCCTGTCCTCCTCCTCCTTCTCTTTCTCCTTCTTTTCATGTTTGCTGAATCAGCTCTCTGATTTGTTTGTGTGTCACACTGAATCAAGTCTAAAATTTCTTTATATTTGGATTGAACGTGGGTGTTCAAGGTTCTTAGCAAGGCTCCTGTTCATCTTAGTTAATGCCTTCTCTGTACTCAGTGTGTTAGAAAGAAACCTAATGCTATCATTAGAGGCATGAAAAATCACACACACCACATTCGTTTTTCTCTGTCAATTATTTCCCATCATTACAAACCTCAGGCAAAATGAGAGTGAAATTTGTGCAATAGCACCTAAACTACCAAAGTGTGGGAGCACTGCTCATTTTAAACTGTTAGCATTATCAGAATCAGTGGAACACGGACTCTGAGAAATAGAGGAAAAAAAATATAATTAAGATACTTTATTAACATTTGAAAAACTCACTTTGTACTGCAAAAATAAGGGAAATCTCTTGAGAGAAAAAATTGAGCATCATCATATGGGTAATCTGTGACAGTCTTCCCATGTTTATTAGTTCAAAATAAAACCGAAACTTTGTATGCATGAATTTCTTTATGGGATGGGACTTATTGATGCATTGTCAGTCCTCATCTGAGAAGCCTCTATGAGTTGAGGAAGCTAAAAACCAAGTGGCTACATTATCTAGTCTCCTCTTTCCTTAATGGACTGCTGTTGTCCTGCAGGTACCAGGTCTCCTAGGTAATGGTGTTGCTCCTGAACACATAGGTCATGACATGTGACCAACTGCACAGTTCTGAGCCTTACTCTTTGCTTCTTTGCTCACAGGTAGGTCCCTATTCATACTGATAGTCACCTTTCCACTTTTTCTGCCATGATGTGATACAGTCTGAGGATATCTACCTGAGTGTTGCTACCACGATTTTTTTTTTTTTTTACTTTTCAGCCCCACAATCATGAGTTATATAAACTTCCTCATAAAGTGCCCAACCTTAAGCATTCCTGTAGAGTAACACATAACACAGTAAAGCGAAGGACATCTCTAGCCTGTCATTACTATTACTGTCTACTAAACTAATGTCTTTCCTCTCCGTGCTATGAATAATTTAAAATGTACAGCCACACCAAGCTTTGACATAGCATCTCAGGTCCTCACTATGTTGATACTGTGAAGCCATGCTTTTTTTAAAAAAGAGAATTCAAAACATCATTTTTGTGACCATTTGACAAAGAGGGAAAATGTAATATCTTTTTGCCCCATGTCTCCCAAGATTCTCGGTGGAAATGTTTATTTTATGCTTTGCTCCCTGCTTACCATCATTGTAAGGCTCAGCAGAGAAACTAAAACCACGCATTTCAGCTCTTCATTACTACCATTTTCAAGGTTTCTTTGTAAAGGCCTTTTGACTATGCACCCAGCAAGAAAACTTTTAATGCGCATTTATTTGTCTGAGATGCTAAAATAATGTAAAACTAAAAGACAGAGAGTTTTCAGTAGAAATATGTCCTAATAAGTGATAGACAATCTGTATATGAAGGAGCACTTGGAAAACTTCACAGAACACTTCGTCTAAAATTCATTTAGTAGACACAGCATCTGAGATAGAAACTATGTAGAAGGAAGAAATTTAACAGTAATCAATGAAGATCTGAGAAAACATCACAGGACAAAGTCCTCGACTTAATAAAACCAACATTCAAACAAAAATAATAGTCTAAGAAGATACTTCTCAAAGGATTAAATGTTATGAATAAGAAATATAAGCATCTAGAGATGTTTTGAAGTTATCACTTCTCACATCATTAAAAATAATCGCCACAAGGACTGAATAATTAAATTAGCATCCTTTTTTTTATTTTTTTATTTTATTTTTTTTTATTAACTTGAATATTTCTTATATACATTTCGAGTGTTATTCCCTTTCCCGGTTTCCGGGCAAACATCCCCCTCCCCCCTCCCCTTCCTTATGGGTGTTCCCCTCCCCACCCTCCCCCCATTGCTGCCCTCCCCCCAACAGTCTAGTTCACTGGGGGTTCAGTATTAGCAGGACCCTGGGCTTCCCCTTCCACTGGTGCTCTTACTAGGATATTCATTGCTACCTATGAGGTCAGAGTCCAGGGTCAGTCCATATATAGTCTTTAGGTAGTGGCTTAGTCCCTGGAAGCTCTGGTTGCTTGGCACTGTTGTACATATGGGGTCTCGAGCCCCTTCAAGCTCTTCCAGTTCTTTCTCTGATTCCTTCAACGGGGGTCCTATTCTCAGTTCAGTGGTTTGCTGCTGACATTCGCCTCTGTATTTTCTGTATTCTGGCTGTGTCTCTCAGGAGCGATCTACACTTCTGCACTTCTTTGCTTCATCCATCTTGTCTAATTGGGTGGCTGTATATATATGGGTCACAATTAGCATCCTTAATGACATGGAAAATGGATCAAATCATTCAATACAGAAGACTATATATAGATGTAGATATAGATATAGATATGATCAAATTTTTCCTATTAGAAATGGAGTAATAGGCTTTGACATTAAAGTGAATAGCAAAGTAACTAAATAAATAAATATAACATATAAAGAATAAAATGCAATTTTTAGGAATAAATGAATTTCAAACACTAAGAAAGATGCAAGATTACTTGTATCTAGGTAGATCTTAATCAAATTTTTGGCATCAAGAATGAAAGAATGATACATTTTCAAAAAAACCCAAAAAGAAACTCATCAAATCATGACCACATCTGGTTTTTAATGTAATTAAATCAAAGTAACTGATTTGCAGTTTTCAGTGCCATCAGATAACACAAGAGTACTGTGAAAGGTTTTAAGGAAATATCAGTTTGAATCTTGACTCCTATAATGCAGCAAAATAACTCTACGGAATTCCAAAAGTATTTTCAAATGTGTGAGCCAGAAAAATTATTACATCTAAATGTCTATTAATAAGTAACTGTAAAAATGACTTCAAATGAACCTAAAAATCAATTAACAAAAGAAGTACAGAAAGAATCAGAAAACCACTGAAGACAAAACAACACAAAATTATTTCAAACCGATGTTTGGAATTCACATTTATAACAATATCATGGGTGATGACTACTTGATTATGTTTTTGTCTGAGTAATTTACTCATGAAAACAATGCTCAATAACTTTGTTAATATGTTTTCCTTTGAGGACTTTAATATAAGAAGCTGATTCTTTTACTATTGTCGGGGAAATCAATTAACAGTGTAATTTCCTCAGGCTGGAGAAATGGCTCAGGACTTACAAAGAACAAAGAGTTGGTTCCCAATATCCATGCCAGGAACATGAGAGATTTTTTTTCTTTAATTTTTATTAAATTGGGTATTTCTTATTTACATTTCGAATGTTTTTCCCTTTCCCGGATTCCTGTCCATAAGCCACCTAACCCCTCCATCTCCCGTTCTATTTGGGTGTGCCCCTCCCTATCCTACCCCATTAACTCCCCCCCAAACAATCCCCTACACTGGGTGTCCAACCTTAGCAGGACCAAGGGCTTCCCCTTCCACTGGTGCCCCAACAAGGCTATTCACTGCTACCTATGCAGTTGGAGCCCAGGGTCATTCCATGTATAGTCTTTGTGTAGTGGTTTAGTCCCTGGAAGCTCTGGTTGTTTGACATTGTTATTCTTATGGAGTAGCAAGCTCCTTCAGACCTTTCTATAATTCCTCAAACAGGGGTCCCGTTCTCGGTCCAACGGTTTGTTGCTGGCATTCACCCATGTATTTGACATGTTCTGGCTGCGTTTATCAGGAGAGATCTATATCCAGCTCCTGTCAGCAGGCACTTCTTAGCTTCATCCACCTTATCTAGTTTGAAGTCTCTCTCTCTCTCTCACTCAAATGTGGGGCAGGCTCTGAATGGCTGTTCCTTCAGGCTCTGTTCTAAACTTTGCCTCCCTATCCCCTCCTATGGGTATTTTTGTTACCCCATTAAAGAAGGAGTGAAGCATTCCCATTTTGGTCATCCTTCTTGAGTTTCATGTGGTTTGTGCATCTTGGATAATTCGAGCATTTGGGCTAATATCAACTTATGAATGAGTGCATACCATGTGTATTTTTCTGTGATTGAGTTACCTCACTCAGGATGATATTTTCTATGTCCATCCATTTGCCTATGAATTTCATGAAGTCATTGTTTTAGATAGCTGAGTAGTACTCTGTTGTGTAAATGTACCATATTTTCTGTATCCATTCCTATGTTGAAGGGCATCTGGGTTCTTTCCAGCTTCTGGCTATTATAAATAAGGCAGCTATGAACATAGTGGAGCATGCCACTTTGTTGTATGTTGGAGCATCTTTTGGGTATATGCCCAGGAGAGGTATAGCTGGGTCCTAAGGTAGTGCAATGTCCAATTCTCCGAGGAACCTCCGGACTGATTTCCATAAAGGTTGTACCAGTCTGCAATCCCACCAACAATGGAGGAGTATTCCTCTTTCTCCACATCCTCATGATTATCTGCTGTTGCCTGAGTGATGGATCTTAGCCATTCTGACTGGTGTGAGGTGGAATCTCAGGGTTGTTTTGGTTTCCCTGATGACTAAGGATTTTGAACATTTCTTTAGGTGCTTCCCAGCCATTTGATATTCCTCAGCTGTGAATTTTTTTTTAGCTCTGTACCCACATTTATGGATAGTGTTATTTGGCTCTCTAGAGTCTAACTTCATGAGTTCTTTGTATATTTTGTATATTAGCCCTCTATCACATGTAGGATTGCTAAAGACCTTTTCCCAATCTGTTGGTTACTGTTTGTCCTATTGACACTGTCCTTTGCCTTACAGAAACTTTGAAACTTTATGAGATCCCATTTGTCAATTCTTGATCTTAGAGCATAAGCCACTGGTGTTCTGTTCAGAAAAATTTTTCCAGTGCCAATGTGTTCGAGATTGTTTCCCACATTTTCTTCTATTAGATTGAATGTGTCTGGTTTGATGTGGGGGTTCTTGATACACTTGAACTTAAGCTTTGTACATGGTGATAAGAATGGATCGATTTGCATTCTTCTACATGATGACCTCCAGTTGAACCAGCACCATTTGTCGAAAATACTATCTTTTTCCATTGGATGGTTTAGTTCCTTTGTCAAAAATCAAGTGACCATAGGTGTGTGGGTTCATTTCTGATTCTTCAATTCTGTTCCACTGGTCTATCTGCCTGTCTCTGTACCAATACCATACAGGTTTTTTTTTCTCTTATCACCATTGCTCTGTAATAGTGCTTGAGTTCAGGAGTTTTGATTTCCCCCAGAAGTCCTTTTATTACTGAGGATTGTTCCTTATCTGTTCTGTTAACTTTTGGTTGAATGTCGATTTTATTCAATATTAGAATGGCTACTCTAGCTTGCTTCTTGGTACTATTTGCTTGGAAATTTGTTTTCCGGCATTTTACTCTGAGGAAATGTCTATCTTTGTCATGAAGTATGTTTCTTGTATGCAACAAACTGCTGGATCCTCTGTATGAATCCAGTCTCTTAGTCTATGTCTTCTTATTGGGGAATTGAGTCCATTGATGTTAAGAGATATTAAGAAATAGTGATTGTTGTTTCCTGTTATTTTTGTTGTTAGAGGTGGAGTTATGTTTGTGAGTCTCTCTTCTTTTAGTTTCGGTGCAAAGAAATTACTTTTTTGCTTTCTCTAGGGTGTAGTTCCCCTCTTTGTGTTGGGAGTTTTCTGCCTATTATCCTTTGTAGGGCTGGGTTGTGGAAAGCTATTGTGTAAATTTGTTTTTGTCATGGAATATCTTGCTTTTTTCACCTATGTTAATTGATTGTTTTGCTGTATATAGTAGCCTGGGCAGGCATTTGTGATCTCTTATTCTTTTTTACATTTGCCCAGGATCTTCTGTCTTTCATAGTCTCTGGTGAGAAGTCTGGTGTAATTCTAATATGTCTGCCTTTGTATATTATTTGACATTTTTCCTTTACTGCTTTTAATGTTCTTTGTTTTGTGCTTTTGGTGTTTTGATTATTATGTGACAGGAGGAATTTCTTTTCTGGTCAAATCTATTTAGAATTTTGTAGCCTTCTTACATGTTTATGGGCATCCTTTAGGTTAAAGAAGTTTCTTCTATAATTTGGTGGCCCTTTAAGTTGTGAGTCTTTCCTCTCTTCTATATCTATTATGCTTAGGTATGATCTTCTCATTGTGTCCTGGATTTCCTGGATGTTTTGGGTTAGGAGTCTTTGGCATTTAACTTTACTTTAGTGGGTGTTTCAATGTTTTCTATGGTATCTTCTGTCCCTTAGATTCTTTCTTCAATTTCTTTTATTCTGTTTATGATACTTTCATACATGTCTCCTGATCTCTTTCCTTGGTTTTCTATTTCTAACATTGTCTCGCTTTATGATTTCTTTAATGTTTCTATTTCTGATTGGATTGTTTTGTTCAATTCCTTCATATGTTTGGTTTGGTTGTGTTTTTCTGTAATTTTTTAAGGGATTTTTGTGTTTCTTCTTTAAGGGCTCATACGTGTTTACCTGTGTTGGCCTGTATTTTGTTAGAAGATTTATTTATGTCCGTTTTCAATTCTTCTATCACCATCATGAGATGCAATTTTAAATACAAATATTGCTTTTCTGGTGTTTTGGGATATCCAGTATTTGCTTTGGTGGGAGACCTACATTCTGATGATGCCAAATAGTCTTGGTTTTTGTTGCTTAAGTTCCTACAGTTGCCTCTAGCCTTCTGGTTGTCTCTGGTGTTAGCTGGTCTTGCTGTCTCTGACAGTGGCTTGACTTATCTGTAAGCCTGTGTGTCAGAACTCCTGTAACCTGTTTCCTCCCAGTGGGGTTGGGTCTGCATCACATAGTTTCTTCCCAGAGGAGAAATTAACCAGAGGATCCTATCCCAAACTGCTACTTGATTCCTGTGTCCAGAGGGCTCCAGGCAGTTTCCTTTTTGACCAGGAATTTGAGCAGGAGTGGTGGTCTCCCCTGTGCTTTCAGGAGTGTCTGCACTTCTAAGAATCCCTCTCTCTCCCCAGGGGATTTGGGTACAGAGAGTTGTGAGACTGGCTCAGTTTAGGGCACAGGCATAAACCAAAAAGATCCTGTTCCAGACTGCTCCTGGGTTCCTGTGTTCTGCGAGCTCCAGGAGGGTTCTACGGAGCAGAAGTGTTAGTCTTACCCCTGCTCTCGGGTGTGTCAGTGCCCCTGGTGAGTGGCATTCAGCTCTGGGTGCAGAGACAGAAAGTATCCTGTCCTAGACTGCTGCTGGGTTCCTGTGTCTAGAGGACTTTAGGCAGTTTCCTTTTGGGTCAGGAAAGTGAGCACAAGTGGTGGTCTTCCCTGAACCCTCAGAATTGTCCCCATTTCTGGTGTCCAGCTCTCTCCTCCACGGGATCTGGGTACCGAGTGCTGTGGGAACGAGTCAGCTCTGGATGCGGGCCATTTTATTTTATTTTTAATGTAGGGATTTTGCCTACTTGTTGGTTCTTGCACCACTTGAATTCTCATTGCCCAAGGATAGATGAGGAGTCACATATCCCTAATCTGAAAGGTTGCGAGTTAACCATATAGATGCTGACAATTTAGCCTGCATCCCTTGGAAAGGCAGCACATTTTCTTTACTCTCGAACCATCTCTTCGAGTAACATTTTAAAACTTAATGATTTACATAGTCTTCTCAGTCTTCTGTTCAAACCTGCCATAATGGATCTAGTGTCAACATGTATGGGTTAAATAAAAAAATGTCATCTGTATTAAAAACTAGATGATTGGGTAATCAATCTTAATAAGTTAATGATACCTAGCTGTGATCAACCATACAAAAGTATTGTGTGACTCTAGCATTCAGTAGATTGACACAAGAAAGAATCACATGGTAAGATAGTCTGAGCTACAAAGAGAATTTCAGGCTGGCCAGAATACAGAAAATGCATAGAAGTTGGAAGATAGAAAAAAGGGAAAATGTACTGTAATAGGAATAGCGAGCTCAGTAACAAAATCTCAAGTTAATCAAAGAGCTAAGTCCTTGAGAGGGCAAAAAGAAGAGAAGATATCCACACAGTAAGATCTTAGTCAATGTAGCTGAATGAATGAGTAAATGAGCCATTAAATGCTCCCAGCAATCTATCAGAATGTCTATTTAATTACCATTTTACCTCTCCTGCTTGGACCATGTTCTGGTTCTCACAAGTTTATCATGTTCTTTCGTTCAGAAAGAACTAACCCTCTGCTTTTACAAGATAATTAAGGCTTTAAAGTTCATTTTCAGTCACTGGAATATATCATATCTATGACATTCAAGTCACACATATTTCTATAGGGAGGCAAGAAACTAAAATAAAATGTGGGATGAGATGTAAATAAGTAGGTGATGAGAGGCCATGTAGAGAGAGTCAGAAACTGTTGTACATCATGTATAACATGTTGAGATGTAGATTAAAGCTTTCTTTAACAGGTGATCTTTTGGATGATCCTCAGAGGCATGAACAAGGTTGAACATTGTATGCAGACATTTCTTAAACAATTTTTTTTCTATAAAATATACAACATATATATTTTTGTATATTTTAAGCCTTCACTTGTCCATGAAAGACTGGGGTCATTTGTGCTCAGTTCATTTTCCCTCACAAACTACTCATATATTTTACAGCCTTAATGCTTTAATGATTTTCAATATTTTAAGGAGTCGAAAACTTCCTCTCTCATTTGAAAACCTTGTAATGGATTTTTTTTCATTAAGCTCTTCACTAAAGTCACATTGAATGGATAGTTATGTGCCGTGTTAAATTGTCTAATGACCATACTGCTAGAGCAGCCCCTCCTGGTGCTTTTGTGACTAGTGGATAGCTGTTGACAGTAGGTAAACTGGATAAGGACTTTCACAGCTGTTTGACCAAAGTTCTTTACTGCTTTATCTTTGAACTCTAGCAATAAATACTTCTCTGTATTGACTATTCTAAGTGAAATAACATTGTCCCTTTCTTATTATGTACTTCAGATTAAATACTGAACTATTAAAAATCCATACTATTTCATCCTCATCTCTTCCTGTTGCATGTCCCCAAACCATACCCTTTCTCACTACACATCTCAGAATGTGTCATACTGTGTCTTTAAATGCCATCTGTTTGCTTAGTGTAGGAATAAGTTTGATGTGGCTATGCAAAAATGTCAAGAACTACATAATTCATAAGAAGGGAAATTTATTTTTCAGGAGTCCAAGATGCAGGTACTGACAGGTTATCCCAATTCCTTTTTTTGTGTGTGATTGTGCCTTTAGGGTTGTATTCTCCAGAAGAAAAAGAACTCTTTTTCTACTAGCAGAAAAGCAAGAAAACCTCTTCTATTCTATCAATAATTCATTTATGAGGTAGGAGCACTCCCAGTCTCATCCTCTCAAAGTCTCCCAGGTACCCCATCAATATAGTACTGTGGATGTTTCTAACACAGTGATTTGGTAGGACATAATCTCCCAACATTCACATGTTTTCTACTCAAAATTTATTTGTTTTCCTGTCCAATCTATGTCATAAAATATGGAAAGCAATGAGAATTTTTCTCTCACATTTGCCCACTTCTGCCTCCTACATTATTCTGTGGTTAATGAATATTCTCTGGTTCTGTATTCTTGTGAGGAATCCATTATTAAAGCATTTATTGCGTGAAATTAATTGTTAATGTTTCTCTTCTCTCAACCATATGTAGAACTGAAAAATTATAACATCATTGTATTAAAATATTTTCAATTTACATAAAGTTATAAAAGTAATTTATCTATTGTTCATATTAATATATTTCATAATATACTTACCAAAACTTATAAGTATACAAGCAACTTTATTCATATTTCCTCAGTTGCTGTAATATCCTTCTCCTTTTCAAGCCTTAAATTAACTTTAGCCTCTTAATTACCAGACAGCATATACTTTTAACCCACTCTTTAAACCATAAATGACCCTTTAAATGTGCTTTATATTTTCTTTCACATTTAATCTTTTTTCTGTTCTATATTTACTTTTATATCTAATATAAAGTCACATTATTATGTAAGACACACATTGTGTGTCTTAATAAAAATAGAAGAAACTGGCAGGTTTGACCAACATGCTTTAGATTGCTTTCAGACCAATTATACATGATATTATAAAATAAACATGGTTGACTTTCAGAGAATATACATCAAAATAAAATGGAATTAACTATTATCCTTTATGTCAATTACATAGTTATCGCAGTGCTGAGGAAATGAATCATATAATGTTTTACAACTTATTTTGAAAAACAAAGTAGAAGTCATATTGAGCATTGCGGTAGTTTGAATGGAAATTGCACCTATAGGCTTTGTAGGGTATAGTACTACTACTGGGATGAAATTGTTGGAGGAAGTGTGTCACTGGAGTGGGCTTTGAGATTTCAAGTGGTCAAACCAGGACTGATGTTACTCTGTTCTCAGTGTCTTCCAATCCAGATGTAGAGTTCTTGGGTACCTTTCTAGCACCATGTCTGCCTGCATGTTGCCATGATGATAATACACTAAACCTCTGAAGCATAAGCCAGCCCCAATTAAATATTTTACTTTATAAAAGTTGCCATGGTCATTGTATCTCTTCCCTGCAATAGAAACCCTATCTACGACAGAAGTTGCTGACCATGACTGGAATATTGCTATGATAAGTATAATCATGTTTTTGCCTAGAGAAAAATGGAACACTTTGAGACTGTGGGCTGTAAAATTGATTGTATGTTTTAAGCACGGCTTAATACATCATAATTGTAGCAGCATGGAAGACAGTGGTTTTGAAGATGATTTGAACTATGTGGCCTAACTCAAAAGGTTTCACAGGAGAAGATTATTAATATGTGACCTAGAGACAATTACTGTGATATTTTAGATATTGTAGTGGAGAAAGCAGAAAGGCTATTTTCTGGCTTTGTCTAAAAGATTCTACCTTTGGCTAAATTAAAGAGGTATGGATTAAAAGCTCTGCCAGAGGAAATTTCCAGACAGCCTAGTGTTGACTTGGTTGGGTATTGGTGGCCATGCTTATGCAGATCTATAATTAAAAGGATCAAAATGAACAAAGAAAAATATCAAATGTACAATTTGTGTAGAAAAGGAATACCAAGAACTGAAAACAGAATTTTAGAAAAGCCCAATGCTAGATGGAATAAAGGGAGTGGTGACCTTAGAGTAAGATTCCACCCAGGTAACATCCAGATTGTACAAAGCAATTAAAGACATGTTAGGTCCTTTGGCAAAATGGCCATTTTTACAATATTAATAGTACCAATCAATGAGCATGGAAGATCTTTCCATCTTCTGAGATCTTCTTCAATTTCTTTCTTCGGAGACTTGAAGTTCTTGTCAGACAGATCTTTCACTTGCTTGGTTAGAGTCACACCAAGATATTTTATGTTATTTGGGACTATTGTTAAGGGTGTCATTTCCCTCATTTCATTCTCAGCCTGTTTATCCTTTGAGTAGAGGAGGGCTACTGATTTGTTTGAGTTAATTTTATATACAACCACTTGGCTGAAGTTATTTATTAGGTTTAGTAATTCTCTGGTTGAATTTTTTGGGTCATTTAAGTATACTATCATATCATCTGCAAATAGTGATGTTTTGACTTCTTCCTTTCCTATTTGTGTCCCTTTAACCTCCTTTTGTTGTCTGATTGCTCTGGCTAGGACTTCAAGTACTATATTGAGTAAGTAGGTAGAGAGTGGGCAGCATTGTCTAGTCCCTGATTTTAGTGGGATTGCTTCAAGTTTCTCTCCATTTAGTTTAATCTTAGCTACTGGTTTGTTATATATTGTTTTTACTATGTTTAGGTATGGAACTTGAATGCCTGATCTTTCCAGGACTTTTATTATGAAGGTGTGTTGAATTTTGTCAAAAGCTTTATGAGCATATAATGAAATAATCATGTGGTTTTATTTCTTGAGTTTGAATATACAGTAGATTGCTTAACTGAATTTCCATATATTTTAAAATATCTACATCCCTAAATGGCCATTTTGCCAAAAGCAATCTACAGATTCAATGCAATCCCCATTAAAATTACAACTCAATATTTCATAGAATTAGAAAGAGCAATTTGAAAATTCATTTGAAAAAACAAAAAACCTAGGAAAACTATCCTCAACAATAAAAGAATTTCTGGGGGGGAATCACCATCCCTGACCTCAAGTTATATTAAAGAGCAATAGTGATAAAACTGTATGGTATTGGTACCAGAGACAGGCAGGTAGATCAATGAAATAGAATTAAAGAACCAGAAATGAACCCAAGCACACCTATGGTCACTTGATCTTTGACAAAGGAGCTACAACCATCCAGTGGAAAAATATAGCATTTTTAACAAATTGTGCTTGTTCAGCTGGAGGTCAGCATGTAAAAGAATGCAAATTGATCCATTCCTATTGCTCTGTAGAAAGCTCAAGTCCAAGTGGATCAAGGATCTCCACATAAACCAAATACACTCAAACTAATAGAAGAACAATGCGGAAGAACCCCAAACCTGTGAGCAATGGGGGGAAATTTCATGAACAGAACAAAAATGGCTCATGCTCTAGAATCAAGAATCAACAAATGGGACTTCATGGAATTGCAAAGCTTTTGTAAGGCAAAGGACACTGTCAATAGGACAAAATGGCAAACAACAGATTGGGGAAAGATCTTTAACAATCCTATATCCTATAGAGGGTTCATATCCAATATATACAAAGAATTCAAGAAGCTAGACTCTGGATAATCAAATAACCCTATTAAAAATAGGGTATTGAGGCTGAGAAACACCTAAAGAAATGTTCAACATCTTTAGTCATAAGGGAAATGCAAATCAAAACAACCCTGAGATTTCACCTCACACCAGTGAGAATGGCTAAGATCAAAAACTCAGGTGACAGCAAATGCTGGTGAGGATGTGGAGAAAGAGGAACACTCCTCCATTGTTGGTGGGATTGCAGACTGGTACAACCATTCTGGAAATCAGTCTGGAGGTTCCTCAGAAAATTGGACATTGAACTCCCTGAGGATCCAGCTATACCTCTCTTGGGCATATACCCAAAAGATGCCCCAACATATAAAAAAGACACATGCTCCACTATGTTCATAGCAGTCTTATTTATAATAGCCAGAAGCTGGAAAGAACCCAGATGCCCTTCAACAGAGGAATGGATACAGAAAATGTGGTACATCTACACAATGGAATATTACTCAGCTATCAAAAACAATGACTTTATGAAATTCGTAGGAAAATGGTTGGAACTGGAAAGTATTATCCTGAGTGAGGTAACCCAATCACAGAAAAACACACATGGTATGCACTCATTGATAAGTGGCTATTAGCCCAAATGCTTGAATTACCTTAGATGCCTAGAACACATGAAACTCAAGAAGGATGACCAAAATGCGAATGCCTCACTCCTTCTTTAAAAGGGGAACCCTTGGGAGGGAATAGGGAGGCAAAGTTTAGAACATAGGCAGAAGGAACGCCCATTCAGAGCCTGCCCCACATGTGGCCCATACATGGACTGACCCTGGGCTCCAACCTCATAGATAGCATTGAATATCCTAGTAAGAGCACCAGTGTAAGGAGAAGCCCTGGGTCCTGCTAAGACTGAACCCCCCGTGAATGTGATTGTTGGGGGGAGGGAGGCAATGGGGGGAGGATGGGGAGGAGAACACCCATAAAGAAGGGGAGGGGGAGGGGCTAGGGGGATGTTGGCCTGGAAACCAGGAAAGGGAATAACACTCGAAATGTAAATAAGAAATACTCAAGTTAATAAAAAAAAAAAAGAAAAGAAAAGAAAGAAAAGAAAAAAAAATAGGGTATTGAGTTGAACAAAGAATTCTCAACTGAGGCATATTGAATGACTGAGAAGAATCTAAAGAAATGTTCAACATCTTTAGTCATCAGGGAAATGCAAATCAAAACAACCCTGAGATTCCACCTCACACAAGTCAGAATGGATAAGATAAAATACTCCGATGACAACAGATGCTGCTAAGGAGGTGGAGAAAGAGGAACACTCCTCCATTGTTTATGGGATTGCAAACTGTTACAACCACTCTGGAAATCAGTCTGAAGATTCCTCAGAAAATTGAACCAGTGCTACCTGAGGACCCAGCTATACTGTTCTTTGGCTTATACTCAAAGATGCTCCAAAATATAACAAGGACACATGCTCACCTATGTTCATAGCAGCCTTATTTATAATAGCCAGAAACTGGAAAGAACCAAGATATCCCTCAACAGAGGAATGAATATAGAAAATTTGGTTCATTTACACAGTGGAGTACTACTCAGCTGTTAAAAACGAGTTCGTAAAATTCATAGGTAAATGGATGGAGCTAGAAAATACCATCCTTGTGAGGTAACCCAATCATAACAACAAACAAACAAACAAAACAAAAAATCAGAAAAAAACCCATGTGGTATGTGCTTCCTGATAGTTGGATATTAGCCCCAAAGCTTGGATTGCCCAAGATACCATGCACAGACCACATAAAGCTCAAGAAGAAGGAAGACCAAAGTGCAAATATTTCAGCCCTTCTTAGAAAGGGGAACAAAATTATTGACACAAGAAAATACAGAGACAAAGTTTTCAGCATGACTGAAGGAAAGGCCAACCAGAGACTGTCCCACCTGGGGATCCAGCCATACATATACAGCCACCAAACCCAGATAATATTGCTGATGCCACGAAGTACATGCTGACAGGAGCCTGATAAAGCTGTCTCCTGAGAGGCTTTGGCAGAACATGACATATACAAAGAGGAATGCTTGCAACCAATCATGGAAATGATGACAGGGTCCCCATTGGAGAATTTAGAGAAAGGATTGAAGGAGCTGAAGGGGTTTGTAACCCTGTAATAGCAACAATACTAACCAACCAGAGCTCCCAGACACTAAAGAATCCAAAAACTACATATGGACAGACACATGGCTCCAGCTCTATATGTAGCAGAGGATGGACTCATTGGGCATCAATAGGATGTGAAGCCTTTGATCCCGCCAAAGCTAAATGCCCCAGTGTAGTAGAATGTCAGGGTGGGAAGGTGGGACACGGTGACTGGTGCTTGGTGTAACACCCTCATCGAAGAAGATGAATGGGGGATGGGCAATAGGATAGTGCGTATATTAGTGGGAAACTGTGAAAGAGTCTAACATTTGAAATGTAAATAAAAAATATCCAATTAAAAAAAGAGAAATGTTAGGTCCTAGCTTTGTGGTGCACACTTTTCACTCTAGCACTCAAAAGGCAGATGCCGTTCAGTCTCTAATGTCAAATCCTGCCTGATCTACAAAGTGAGTTCTAGGACAGCTAAACCTTGGAGCCAATCAAAGAAAGAAATATGTTATCGTTAATAAAGATGATAGGACTTTGAGATCTGACATCAGACATGTATGTAGATGCATAGCTGAGTTTGCCCAGCTGCATTTCCATCTTGCTTTGGTCCAGTATTTTTCCACCATGCTCCCTTTTCTTCATTCATATGGTAATATATATTCTATGCCATAGTATGTTGGAAGCCTTGCGATGTGTTTTTAAATATTTATTTCACTGAGCTTACAATTAAGGGATTAGCATGAGTCCCCACCTCCTTTTTGTTTTCAGTAAGACTCGTATAAGACATCTTATGCTGAGGCTAGACAAGGAAGCCCTGTTAGAAGGAAGGGATCCAAAGGCAGACAATGTACTCAGAGCCAGCTTTTGCTCTTGAAGTGGGAGTCCCACATGAAGACCCAGCTGCACAACTATTACATATGTGCAGAAGGCCTATCCATTCCATGTCCCATGCTTGTTCTCTAATTGGCAGTTCAGTCTCTATGAGCCCTTGTGAGTCCTGGTTATTTGATTCTGTAGATTTCTACCAATCCTTCTTCATTTTCTTCCACAGTAGTCCCCAAGCTCCACTTAATGTTTGGCTGTGGGTCTCTGTATCAGGTTCCATCAGTTGTTGGGTGAAGTCTCTCTAGTGACACTTATGCTAGGCTCCTGTCTCAAGTATAGCAGAATATTATTAGTAGTATCAATGGCTCAATCCCATGGCTGTGATACCACTCCTGGACATATACCCAAAGGAAACTCCACCATATCACTAGGGTACTTGCTCTACTATATCCATAGCAACTTTATTCATAAAGGTAAGAAACTGGGAACAACCTAGCTGTCCCTCAACTGAAGAATGGGCAACTCTAATGTGGTACATTTCCATAAAGGGTATTACTCACCTAATACAAAACAATGGCATCATGAAATTTTCAGGCAAATGGAAGGAACTAGAAACATCATCCTGAGTGAGGTAAACCAGACACAATAAGAAAAACATGGTATGTACTCATATAAATGACTATTAGTCATAAAGTAAAGGATAGCCATGCCACAAACCATAGACCCAAAGAAACTGAGTGAAAAGCAGGGCCCAAGAAAGGACCCTTAAATCTCATCGAGAAGGAGAAATAGATTAGACATCTGGGGTAGATGGACGGAAAGACCTAGGTGGGAGGGGTGGTGATAGGAACAGGAAGGATGAGGTGGGGGGAAGGAGAGACAGAGAACGTTCTAAGAGAGACAACTGGATATCGGGAGCAAATTTCTGAGGAAGCTAGAAATCTAGGACAATATAAACTTCCAAGGAGCTATAAGCATGACCTTAGCTAAGACTTCTAACAATGGGGGATATGAAGCCTGAAATGGCCACCTCCTGTAACCAGGCAAGTGTTCCAATGGAGGGATTGAGGCACTAACCCAGTCACAGTACCTTAAACCCACAATTTATCCTGTCTACAAGATGTGCAGGGATAAAACATGGAGCTGAATTTGAGGGAAGGACCAACCAATGACTGGCCCAGCTTGAGACATTGGACTTTCAAATGGGTTGATACTGTTATAGACTATGAGGGCTTCTGAAACTGTACTGAATGCATTTCTACATTATGATTTGGCTACAAGCCTATGGAGGCCTAGGAGGGGAAGCTGGTGATTCAAATGGAAATGGTCGCATAGCTCCATAGGGAGTAGATATTGATTTACATAGCATATATTTATCAACCTTTCTATCTAGCTGGAAGCTACTACCAATAGCAAATTCAATTTGCAGACATAAGAAGGAAACTAAATCTAGTGTTAACTTTCATGTGAGTAGACATATATGAAAGCTCTTCTCCTTCAAAATACTATCACATAAAAATGACATTGCTGTGTTCTATGTGTTTTATGAATAACACTTTATTCACAAAACTAGGCAGAAGGCATAATTTTGTCTGAGGTAAACTTTGCACTTTCCATGAAGACTGAGCAGATTGTTCATAGTAAGAAAATATTTCCAACATGCATAGCAACTTCAAGATAGTATATGTTGGAAGCACTGAAATTATAATACTCTGCCTTTTCCTTCACTATTTGTCAGATTTTACCATAGAAATGAAGACACACTGATAATACTTGAAGAAGGTAGAGTCTTAGGTGTAATTTAAATGACCTAACATCGATTTTCCCATTTATCGATGGCTGTATAAAGTTAATTGATATGAGCTAATTTTTAAATCTTCATTTCTGTTTGTTGTTCAGCACTTGATGAAGAGCAAGGGGCAGGAAAGATATTTCTGTACTTACTCACCTTTTTGCATGTTGATCAATGTTGTCTAATAATATACTCCTAAAAGATAGACAGCCAGAAAGAGGGGGGAAGAAGGAATGAGACTACTGGTACCATTACTGCAGTCCCTTTCTGTAAAAAGGATATTCATATTAGCTGGTGGGTTAAATATTTCAAATTTCTGAAATGTGATTTAGAATAAGAGACTATAACCTGTCAATGAAAAAATATGGCCATAAGTCATTTTTCATTCTGATAATACATTAAAAAATACCAATAGAATCATAGAACTTCTTCAAAGTTTTAGACACTTTGAGTAAAATTTATAACATAGAAAAAGAGCATAAAGTAGTATTATCCCTTAGGGGAAGGTCTGTGATTGCCTGAGTTTCTAGTTTGAAATGCTTCACGGACTGACATTTTCATGCACTGAGACTTTGCTTATACAAAAGAATGAAAATACTTAGATTGGAAAATTACATGACTTCTGGAATTAAATATTAATAAACCCAGACTTAATTATCATTTCAGAAGGCATTATCTGGCCTTTGAGCATTCTAGCATGCTATTTGCTAAAATTCATTTTGTAGCATCCTATGCATGGGAGAATTGTGAACACAGACTGTGTTTGAACAATCAAATATAAACATTTTCAATGGATACCTTTCTAGTAAAGGTAGTAATAGAGAGAAAGTTAGTTACATGGCTACCACCATGGTGGAACTGCGTAGCCATTTCTTCTGATGAACACTGGAAAAGCTTGCCTGAGGAATCAACTAAGCAGGGCTCATGAGTTTTACAGAGATTGAAGTGGCAATCAGACTTCTGGATCCGAGCAAGGTCCTTTGCATGTACATTAAAGCGCTGGCTTGGTATTTTGGCTGGACTCCTGACCATGGGAGAATGGGTGTCTCTGACATTTTCTTCTATGGGTTTACCTTATTCAACCTTGGTGTGAGGGCTTGTTCCTGGTATTATTAAATCTTATCGTGTGTGCCTTCTTTAGTTGATGTCTCTGGGAGGCCTGCTCTTTTCTGGGGATAGATGTGGATGAGTACATATGGGGTAGGGGTGAAGTGGAGAGGGTCTAGAAGGAATGTAGGGAGGGGAGGGGAGCCTGCAGTCGGAGTGTATTGTATGAGAGAAAAATAAATAAAAATAATTAGAAATAAATGAGTTCCTATCATCATAGATTACAACATGAGGAATCAAAGTGATCATGTTAATTTATATGGATGATGTGTTTAAATAAATGACCTGTGGGGTAAAATTGTATGTTATGGAATGAGGAGGACAGGTAGAAGAATAAATGAGAAAGACTGAACTGAGATGGATCTTGTGGTCATATGTGTGTCGGATAGTTTGATTTCAACTTGACACAAGTTAAAGCCATGTGAGAGGAGGAAACCTCACTTGAGATTTGCTTCCATAAAATTGGGTTGTAGGCAGGCAGGTTGTAGGGAATCTTTTTTAATTCATTCAGCTTACTTTAGGAGGTGTCATCCCTGGGTTGGTGATCCTGCATTCACTAAGAAAGAAGCTGAGTAAACCGTGGAAAGAGCAAGGCAGCAAGCAGCACTACTCCAAGTGGCCTTGGCATCAGCTCATTCCTCCAAGTTCCTGTCTCATTTGAGTTCCAGTCCTGACGTCTTCGTTTGATGATGAATATTGCTGTGGAAGTGAAAGTCAAAGGATCCCTTTCCTTCCCACATTGCTCGTTCCTCATATCGTTTGCCTCAGCAACAGACGAACTAAGGCAATAAACTAAGGTGTGTTTGGGGGAACAGAATTTTCCTGGTCAATCTCGTCTGGCTTATTATGTGCTTCTTTCTAAGGAAACGTAGATAATTTTAAGAGAAATGAGGTGACTCACACTTTAAGTGATTAACATTAATATCACTAAAATATAGATGACATCATATAGTGTTTCTTCCTATCTTCTATCAAAGCAAAAGAAGCAATTAAGCACCTAATTTGCAGCTCGTTTTGTAAAATAATTGAAAAATAGTTTTTAAAAATCAATGTGATGAATAAAGCAAAATTTCCACAGATTGATTATATATTAAAATAAATGAGATATTACACCTCAAAATATAGTACAGGATTCTGAAAGTTTTCAGTTTCCTCTCTGTCTCTCTCTGTCTCTCTCTGTCTTTCTCTCTCTCTCTCTCTCTCTCTCTCTCTCTCTCTCTCTCTCTCTCTCTGTGTGTGTGTGTGTGTGTGTGTATTTAGGGATGTAGTTTGTACAAGTGTTCATATATATGTATGAGTACATGTATATATGAAGTTACATTTACATATTGGCACACATGTTTATAGAGGAAATAGTGAAACCTCAAGTATTGTTTCTCAGGAGTTGTCCAACTTGTATTTTGGCATGTGGATACCCCAGACTAGGTTAAATGGGTTAGCTGGTGAGTGCTTGTTTTTATTTCCCTGGAGCTGGGATTACAAGTGTAGGCCACTGTACTCTACTGGATTCAGAATTTTTCAATAAAATTCCAATGAATTTTTCATTTCCAACACTAATTTTTCCTGTCTTGCAGTCGTCCAGTGATGGATTTTTGGTGAATTGTCCCAATAGACTGATGAGTTTAAATACTTGGTCTCCAGTTTGCAGTGCTCTTTTCAAAGCAACTGGAACCTTTAGAGGGTCTACCCTCTCACTGGAGGAAGTATGCCATTGGGTACAGCATTAGATTATATAGCCTAGGACTTTTCTCTGCTTCCTGGATGCAGATACAATAAAACCAATTTGATCATGTTCCTGCTTCTGCTCCCAGGATTTCTAAGGCTATCTCCTGTCAAAGTTAGAGCCCAAATAAAACCTTCCTCCTTGAAGAAAACAAAGAAACAAACCAAACAAAACCCTCCACTGTCATTGAATTTTTGCATATGAAAATTATATTGTTTAGGTTTATTATTAGAAAATATCTGGAAAGTATTTAAGGATTGTTGTAACAGATTAGAAGAAACAGATTAGAGATCTGTTAGTGATGGTTTATCCTAGATGAAAGTATATGGTATTATGTTACTCTTTTTTAAAACTTATCTGTGTCTATGGTATATTTCTAAATATTTTTATAGTCAATAACATTAATATTTATTGTTTTTTTGTGAAATTTTGAATATTGAGAGCTGAAATTCTAAGAATACCTTTAAAGGAAAAATGACATGTAAGTAAGTATGAGCATTTATCTGGGAGGGGAAGAGCTAGAGAGATAGCTCAGTGGTTAAGAGCCCTGACTGCTTGTCCAGAGATCCTGAGTTCAATTCCCAACAACTAAATGGTTCACAGTCATCTGTACTGGGATCCAATGTGTCGGAGAGCTACAGGGTACTCATATAAAATAAATAATCTTTAAAAAAAATTATCTGGGATAAGCATGTTTCCTCGATGCATACACATATTCCTTCAATCAAATTCCCCAAGGAAACACTAATAATTCCAAAATTATTGGGTCATTTTCAAAAACGAAAATAAAATAATCATTTACTTCATAGTTTAAAATATCAATAAAACATGCAGCTTTTGTAAATTTTTCATGAAAAAAATTTAAATGGGTATTTAATGTTGACTGGTCCTTTTTTGTTATGTTTTACGGCTCTCCCATGGATCCAAGAATAGCTCTGTAAAAACTACTATTATATTTTTACAGAACCCTCAAACTTAAATCATATTGGTCATAAATGTTTGAGCTAGATTTCAAGTAATATCTGTTCTTTCAAATACTTTGTTCTTCTTAGTACGTTCAAATAATGATGCCCTTTATTTAAACTATCAAGATGCAGGATTACTTAGCACTAAATAAGATTTAACAAACCATTTATAAGTTATCAGGGGAAAGAAGTAAATTGAGCTGTTTCCACTGTCCCTATTGAATTTGAGGCTCCTCTTGAAAGATTATTCTGCCTAAGGTTAAACATAACGGGACAGATATAATGATGGAGTGCTTGGACAACATACCCTGTATTGAGCAGTATTATAATAAATCTCTAGATGGAATCACTTTCTCAACAAATTAAGACAATAAACCTACACAATGTCTACTTTGCTTCTATAGTTCATTCTTCAACCCCTCCCCTTACTTCCCACAAATTATACAGACAAGACAGTGTTTTGTCTTTTTAATTAGATTAGTCTTTAGTTACTATTATAAACATTATACTGTCATCACTTAAGTATTCACAACATATATTCTTATTCTAACTCATTGGTTTTGGTCTTCTCTAAGTACAAATTGAAAATTGAATCAAATCTCTATCTATGTCTGGCTGTCTGTCTTCCTGTCCTCTTCCTTTACGCCACACAAATACCCAGCTTAGTAACACATATAAGGTTTAGTATTTCACCTTGTTTTTTCGTTCTTCCTAACTGATGCATAAATATAATAATACATGTTAATGTAATACATTGTAATATGTTAATACATGTATACTCTGTGTAGTGTTTCAAATCAAATTAAATGTATCTATCTTATCAGATAGTTATCATTCATTTTCAGACAAAAACCTTTAAGTCTGTTCATCTTTCCTTACGAATAAACAATGCCACTTTATATGCATTTTAGCAGAACTACAGATTATTTCATCTTCCATACTATGCAAGTCAATACCACTCAAAAATACTATTTTCAAAAGAATATTCAGATCGATCACTGAAATATAGTGACCTTAGAAAGTAAGTAGAACAAACAATAGTCCTAGATGAAACAAAAGGTATCGAGAACTATCAAAAATGTGGAAGCCAACTTGGGGTAAGGAAGAGTTCATCTCACAAATAGGAAGAACACAATGAGACACTGCAAGAAGAGTTTTAAGATGAACTTAACCGGAGGTGGACTCTTAGACAAGGTATCAAGTGAAAGGACAGGGTTACTAACCCACAGTCAAAATTCCTGACCCTGAATTGCTCCTGTCAAAAAAAAAAAAAGAAAGAAAGAAAAAAAAAGAAAAGAAAAAGAAAAGAAAAGAAAAAAAGGAAAAAAAACGGCAAGGAAGAAAATGGAGATGAGACTGAATGACAAGCCCAACTTAGGATCCATCTCGTGGCAGGGATGCCAAGGCCTGACACTACTAGCCTATGATGTGCTTATAGACATGAGTCTAGCATGGCTGTCTTCAGATAGTACTTACACCCAACCATTGGACTGATCAGGAATCCCTATGGCTGCATTAGGGGAAGGATTGAAGAAGCTGAAAGGGAGACCAGAACAACCCCATAGGAAGACCAGCAGTCTAACCCAGACCCCAGGGAGTTCCCAGAGGCTGAGCCACGAACCAGAAATATACATGGGCTGGGCGGAGGCCCTTGGCACACTTGGAGCAGAGGTCTGCCTGGTCTGGACAAAGTAGGAGATGTGCTTAATCCTTGAGGCCCCAGGGAATTGGGAGGCCTGATGTGAGGGGGAGTATCCTCTAGGAGGCAAAGGGGAGGGAGAATAGGATGAAGAGCTGTGGGATGGGGGACTGAGGGGGGCCAACAACTGGAATGTAAATAAAGAAAATAATTAAAAAATAAAAATAATGAAAGGGAAAAGTATTTAAATAGAAAAAAAACAATTTCAGTTCATTAATACTTAATTGTGGATTGTTCCACAGGGTTAAGTTACATAGTTTTGAAATAAACAGCCACAGTTCATTCATGTGAACTTTACTTACTTGGTTTTCCACTCAGATTCATATTTAAATTTCAAATTTATGTAGTATATAACTATGCAAATATTTGTTTCTCAATATTTGTTTCACAATTTTACTTATATTATTCAAATCAAACATGTTGCTACAAATTACTTTATCCATTTGAAAGAAGTGAAAGGGCAAAAATAATTATAGTATTCACAATCTATCAAAAAAGGTTAACTTACTAGATAGTTTTGGAAATGGGAGGCGAAGTCATGAGTGAAATAAAGGTGTGGAAGTTTTGAAAGTAGAATTGAAACATAGAAAAAACTACTTATCTTTTAGAGCACCCCCACCCTAATCCATAACATCCTTGTCTAGAAAGATCTCTCTTTTGCTCCCTACCATATCTTTAACCAGTCTGTGTTTCAGCAAAGAATGATCTTTATTTTTTTAAAGATTTATTTATTTTATTTATACAAATACACTGTAGCTATCTTCATGCACATCAGAAGAGGGTATTGGATCCCATTTACAGATGGTTGTAAGCCACCATGTGGTTGCTGGGAATTGAACTCAGAACCTCTGGAAGAGCAGTTAATGCTCTTAACCACTGAGCCATCTCTCCAGCCCCAAGAATGATCTTTAAAGTCGTCACAAAACATTCCTTGAAATCATTTAGCAGCTTACTTTATTCATTGTTTCTGTGGATTTTATGCTATGAGGAATTACCTACTAAGGTGACAGGAAGTCAATTAACTTAAAATCAATATGTTAAATGAAATAAAACAAAGAGGAGAGATCCAAAACCATACAACATATATTTGAGTATAAGTTACTGTGTAAGATATAACAATTTATAAAATCTTAATTTTTTTCTTATTATGCTAGTATGATGCAAAATACTTTACTATAAATTGTCTTTAGAGATTTGCTGTACAGCTCTCTAGTTTGATTATAGCTTTTTCTCTTGAGCTTAGTTTCAGCAACAAATTAATGAACAATTTATACTTTTTCTTCCATTTGGGAAGATTAAGTAGACTTCCCCTCATTTCTCTTTGTCTACTGTGGAAATTTCTTATATTTTTCATTAAGCAACCCAGATAGTATTTTCTCATTATGTTTTTAAGGATACATTTCTCACAATTCTTATGGCTTTGTCTTCCATTGTCCATTACAATCAGTCCTAGAGTATTTTGGTATTCTAAAAATACACTGTTTTGCTGTTGTTGTCATTTGTTGGTTCTTGTTTTTGTTTTGTTCTTGCTTATTCCCAGCTGTATCACAAAGATAGATAATAAACTAGTTAAACTCTGATTAGATATTTCCATGTATATTTTCTTATAATTTATTAAATAGTAAATCCTTATGAACTCGTAAGGCCAGCCTGTATAGTAGACAGATTTTTCTTTGACTATAACTTATATCAAACGTGATAACGCTTAAGTTGCACATATGCAGGCTCCATTTTGTATGGAATCAATCCTCTAGAACATTGCACAGGTGCCCAGAATGTGCCCTCAGATGGTTACATTCTTAATTCTGCTAAGGCTATTAGAAAAAAAGTCTCTGAAAATCACTGTCCTACATAGTATATCCAAAATTATTGATTTCACAAATCACCCATCCCTAGTAATCATCATTTAATTGATTATCAATTAAAATACAAATATAATAAATGAATTACCATTCTGCAACATTGAAAACCTAGGTTGATGATGAAGTCTGAGATGGCTGCTATATGAATTTCAGAATAAAATAAACCTGCTTACTCTGGACTGTGTATTCTGGAATAAGGCAGTAAATGAAGCTGTATTTTATATTACCTTTTACCTGATATTGCACTGTCTTAATTGAATTATTTTAAAGAAAATACAAGTACTTTCATAGTTAATTCACTTCATGTACACTAGTAATGGAGAGGAAAGAAATCTCAAGTGTGCGCATTTGCTGAGGAAGATTTTAGATCTTAGTTTTGTAGTAAACAAAACCAAGGGACTTGTTTTATCACTAAACAGGAGAGAGAGAGAGAGAGAGAGAGAGAGAGAGAGAGAGAGAGAGAGAGAGAGAGAGAGAGAGAGAACACAAGAAGGCTGCCACTAATTCTAGTTCCAGGGGATCTTATGCTCTCCCTTCTGGTCTTCATGGAACCCTCCATACTTGTGTGACATACAGTGGGAGAAAAAAAGAGGCCAGAGGGCATAAGAAGAGGAGAGAGAGAAAAACATTACTTAATGACAACTGTATCCTCCCAGCTGTGCATGCTGTGAGCATTTTTATATACACCAGTAATGTACGTTCAGTAATAAGTGATCCTAGTGTTTTGGAGTCATAGGCAGAAAGATCAGAGCTTCAATGACTGCCTAAATTAAATGTTAACTTTGATATGAGCCTGTGTTGTATGACCTTCTCACAAACAAGCAAACAAATGTCCAAATATCTCTAACTGGAGCAAAATAATCTGATCAGTAGGACAGGGCTTCATTGTTGAAATAGCATCATCATACCACAAAACACACATAAAAATTTATTATCTAGAGAATGAAACATAGTCAAGAGTCACTTACTTTGACACAGGCAAGAGCTTCAACCCATTGCATCAACCTTTTAAATAAACAATAGCCTTCTTTTAAGTAAGAGGATGTTGAAGCATATTAAACTTACCTGGTAAACGATCTACGCATCTGTGCTAGCAAAGGGGATTCATTCAGAAGGGAGAATAAATGTTCTCACATCTTATTAACAGGATGAGTTTGTATATGTTGAGGCTCAGGTGGAGATAGTCCTTGAGAAAGGGAAGGCTGTGAAGCTGATAAAAGAATTATCTGTTCCACTCTTTGCCCCTGTATTTTCTCCTGTGAGTATTTTGTTCTCCCTTCTAAGAAGGACTAAAGAACTGAAGAAAAGGTCAAGCAGAGACTACCGCACCTGGGGATCCATCCCATATGCAGCCACCAAAGCCAGAATACATTGTATAAAAAAATAGTAAAAAAAAAAAATGCATAGGCCACAAAGAAACAGAATTTCCAAGTACAAGTTACTAGAAGAAGACACTCTAAAATAAAAAAGAAGGGTCTCCTGTTGACTCCAGGGAGAATATTTATTTCCACCTAAGATTTGTAATCACCCTTACATCAGAACTTTTGCTGAACCTCATTTTATGGGGACAAGAGACGCGCATAGTTCTGACTTAACGCACTAAGCCAGTTGACTACAGGTGATCCTTTCCTAACATCCCAGTTGCTAATGCAGGGAAGAAAGACTTTGGTGTCCAGTGGCTGTGGAAGTGTTCTAGAAAATATACCAATTTGAAACCATTTCTGTTCATATCACAAAGAGTTGGAGACAAGGCACACCAAGAAATCTGCATAGTCAGGAGCATCTTAGAACAGAGATTGTGTTTCTTACACCTCACAGTTCAAAAGGAAGAGTACTCTGCACAGATGAATGACCTCAAAATGTGAAACTATTCAGGCATACAGGAACTGGCTTGGCACCTCAAATGTCTACCTTCTTTGGTTTTGAATTGGTCAACATAGATATGCTTTTGAGAATATCCATGGGGACTGGAAGGAAATGTTAGAGAGCTTTCTCCCCTGCCATAGCTGCTAGGTTGAGTAAAACCTGAAAGGAAAACACCATTTCAGTACATCAGATTAACAGGAAACTTAGCATTCAGTCTTTCATCAATTATAGCAGAAATAACTATCATACACAAGAAAAACTTTATTCCAATTTGGCTTGAACTCTGCAATCATATATTTAGCTGCTCTTCATCAGAAAGGCAGACAGATTGGGAACAATGAGTAGAAATGCTTGGAAATTAATTTAGCCACAAACAAATTTCAAGTATTAGAAAATTTATTTAAATCTCCCTTTCCTTGATTCTCTTAGTTTTAAAATGAACACGAGGCAAATGTAAATGATTTATCAGAGAGCAATGTGTAATTTATGATCCAGAATCAATGTCAGAATTATTAACAGATCATAAAATTCTACCAGATACTTGAACACAGTCTGTTCCACATCCTTAAATAAGGGCTATTTAAAATTAAAGTACTAAGTACCCTTAATATCCCCAAATTTGGATGCAATATAATTTTGAGTGTTTCCATTTGAATCTCTACTTCATTTTGTATTTTGCTTAGTATTTTATAGATATACTTTCTGTGCATTTCTGTGTATTTACTTTAGATAATTTGTTAATGTTGTGGCAAATTGTAATACAATTTCCAAAAACCAAGAGAAAGCAAATGTATCTCTTAGCTCCTCCCAATCGCAACATATTGCACGCCAATGATGCAAACTGGAAAGCATAATAAACTTAAACACAAATAATCAAGTAAAGGAATAATTGCAATTTATAATTCTTGTTTCTCTCTGGATTGTTCCTCATACAATAAGTTTCCATTCTCAATCAACCAGTTAAAATAAAATGTAATGATTGAGTTTATAACAAACATCCTTTTTTGAAACTTGCTAATGATTTAAAAGTTATACACAATATTAATAAACTATCACAGTTAATGTCAAGTTTCTCTTGAAGAAGTTTTTAACTGAAGAAGTTTATGCATCATTAACCTTACTGTAAAGCTTCCTAGGGCTGCCCTGGTAATTCTGTTTACAGAAAGCAATAGAGGTTTGGTTTGTTCCTTTGCAGAATTAACAGCCTCACTAATGACTGGAAAGCTGTTCTTACTGCATCTGAGTGTGGATGTCTTAAAACAAGAGCAATTGCTACTGCAGCAGCTCACAAACTTTTTTTGGTACCTTAGTACCACTTTGGGATCTCTAAAACTTTAGAGCCTCAGTTCTCCTCCCTTTCCTCCTAGGCCACTGAACCCATAACCCAACCAAAATTAATTAAGTTATTATCTCTAGGGGTGGGAAGACAGACACATGCATATGTTTCCTGTTCATTTTTATTGAAGCTGAAGGTAGGCACATTCAGAAACTACCAATGGCTTGACATATGGTTCAGATTTCATGGCTTATATTAGTAGTAAGAGCAGGCACTTGGCATCAATTTTAACTTTCCACTAAGCCCTGTTAAAACTTTATTTGCATGCCTACTGGAACTGTTCTGGAGAAAAATTTATGCCTGGAAATCCTGATGTATATATTTATTATTCTTGTGCTATTGCTCTCCCAAGTGGCAGGAATGTATTTATCTGTCATGATAATAGCAACATCTGGATCCACAGTACAATAGCACATTTACATCCATTTAGCCTCATGATATAATATTATATGAGTAAACTTAATAATAACAGTAACCAGCCTAGCTTATAGTGTTATAAAAAGTCATATAAGATATTCTGCAAAAATATCAAGAAGTGTACATTTCTAAGGAATGTATAATAATAATATTTATTATAAAAGATATAAGTTGACTCATCGTAATTGTTATAACAACCCTGCAACCCCCTCCCCTGTTTTGTATGATGTGCATGCATATGTATGCACAACTTTGCATGAGTTGGGTTGTATGTAGGGGTATGCATAAACAGGTACGTGTAAAGACCCAGGGTTTATGATGGTAGTAATCTTTATTAATTCTCATACCTTATTCATTGAGGCAGGATCTCTCCCCGAGACCCATAATTCCCTGAGAAGTCTTACCTTAGCTGGTTTGCTCTAGAGATCTCCAGTCTTTAGGTTTCAAGATTGTAATTATAGCTGAGAAGCCATATCTCCATAAATGTTATTTACGTGAATTTCTAGGATCTGAATTTTGTTCCATACACGTACTTGACTTGCCTGAAATGATGAACTGTTTCTACAGCCCAACCTATGGGTATCAATTTCTTATCATCTATTAACTTAAAAGATATCCATTCCTAAAAGATAAGAGTATTTAGATTTTTATGATTTATAAATAATATTTGGTTGGTAATTAATATCTCAAAGAAACTTAAGGATAAGGTAAGGACAGTGGCAGTTATTTACTTCTGAAATAAGGCAAGTATGACATGGGTAGGATTTTTCTCCCTTGTTTCACAGATGCTGAAGCTGACACTTTTAAAAGTAACTTTTTTTTCACCTAACTCTGGCAATTTGTTCTATCCTTTCGGCTCCTTCTTATTCCCTGGCATCAACTACCCCTGCTGACCCGCGCTGAACTGAATGAGCTCAAGGATGAACTCCATTTCACTGCACTGTACTCGCTGCACTGATTCTGAGTGGACTGACTCCCTTTCTCTCCCTGGATTGCTTTTTTTTTTTTTTTTTTTTTTGGTTCTTTTTTTTTCGGAGCTGGGGATCGAACCCAGGGCCTTGCGCTTCCCTAGGCAAGCGCTCTACCACTGAGCTAAATCCCCAACCCCCTGGATTGCTTTTAAGTAGCTTCCTCTTCCTGTGCTGTTCTCATGAGAGTTGGTCTCATCCTATCCCTGACTCATTCCGTCACATCCTTCTCTGATTCATGACTTTGTCTGTCCTTCTACAGAAATTTGCTTTTAAACATGGCTGATTCCTTTTACAAACTAACCTTATCTGTATTGTTTGGAATATCTTTAGGATATGTACTAATGACATGTCTGAATTCCAGGTGGGGGGAATTAAATGAGTGTCATTTCAGCCACATCACTTGGATCTAGCTCGATGGATGTGATCCCTTGCCAGAGTTGCCATGTTGCTGGACTAAAATTACGCTACAGATATCTCTAGGTATGTTTGGAAGATGTTTATGGCTACACTTTTTCTTGAGAGGACCACATCTGTTCTTCCAAGTTTCCTCACTGGGACCCTCTTTAGTTATGGTGGGCTGACACTCTTGTCAGTGACTCCTATCTCACTATATGGGTGTGTTTGCTCCATAGAGTCATATCACATAAGCTAACAATCTCCAGGGATCACAGCCAGTGTCAGCACAACGTCACTCACACTCGTTACACTGACATCCAAAACCTCTCATACTCTCAGAGTTTCTGATCTTTTGATTCAGATCATTTGCCCCTTTTTAGGTGATCCATCATCATCATCATCATCATCCTCTCTCTCTCTCTCTCTCTCACGGTCTTAATAAAGATGGAAAACTAAATAACTTACATAAGATGCTAAGAGTGTACACTACAGCTCAGAACATCTAGATGTACAAGGCCTCTTGCATCAGCTTCCCAAGTCACTGGGACAACACACAATGGCCATCTATATCCATCTCTGAATTCACTAAGTGGTCATACCTCAGTGTTTGTTCCTTAAAAGGGAAGCAGGGATATTTATAAATGACGTTCTTTGAAAATACTTTATATACACAGAAATTATTTTCATATACTGGGAGATGTTGTATTTATTTTTCTATATATTGAATAAAACAAAGATAAATTGTATTCTAACAAATCATATGTTTCTATTCTGTCTCTGGTGATAGCCCATCTCCGCATTCGAAGACAAAAATTTAGGTTGGCAGTGTTATTCATCATTTAAGAGGTTATCTGAGGATCTGAACACTTTCTAGAACTAGGTAAGCTGTCAACAATAACAACAACAACAACAACATATACACACAGATAGAGAAAAAGAGAGATAGAAATTTAGGCTCAAAGAGAGACAAAGAGAGAGAGATATACTTTCTTATATTGCATATGAACAAATGAAATGCTGCAACTAGAGAGTTCATTAAAACTTCATTAGTATCTAGGGTCAAGAAAGTAAGTATGTAACAAAAGGATATGTATATTTTCAAACTGTAAAGAAAATGCAATTATATTGTTTTGAGGAAATGAATGAAAACGCAGAAAATCCTATCAAAATTAATCCTGTCTCCTAAAAACAGATACTGTCTTTTTTATTCCATTTATGCTCCTTAGAATTTTCTGTAAACATATAAGATTAGGTATGTGTCTATGACATGAAGGCAGATGGAAAATATTCTAGATTAATAAAGGAAGTAATAGAAAGGGGGAAGAATTGAGAAAGTGGGTAGCAGCTAGAGAAAAATGCTCAATACAATGTATACTTGTGTGAAATAAAAACATGAACAACCACGCCCTCCAAATTAAGAAGACAATATATACCATATTAAGGAGGTAAGATGAAAAAATAGGAAAAATTTAGCAGAAATTGAAATGTAAGAAAAATTTGAAAGTTGAGATGGCATTTAAAGTGAAGCTTGGAGATCATATGAGTATAATTATGCTGGCACAGTCGATATCCAATAGTTGGAAACATATTTTCCAATCGTCCTGCTCTAGGTTGCTTAGCTTAAAGAAAGCTATAAAAAGTAATGGGTTTGGCTAAACAATTAAGATGATACTTCAGGACAGAATAACTCCTATGGTCACTTTTATTTATCATTTTAAAATATTTTATAATAAAATATATTTATTGTACAGGAACAATTGAATTAAATGTTCATTGTTAGTTAAATATATTGAAATTTTAGTTACATCGTTGTGTCTTCTAAAATTGTTTCTCCTGGTTTAATTTAATTGCTGCCCCCCATATTATCAGATATATCTGTGGTCCTGTCTGATTCTTTAGCTTAATGTTTCTGTGTAATTTTTTATAGAAATTAAAGTAAAATTGAGTTTGACTAACCAATAAATTTTCCTAAGAATGTGACTTAATAATAATAATAAGTAATAACTTGAATTTTTGGAAGGGGTATTTTGAAAGGGAACTGGGCTCAGAGGTTTAAATAAATGCTTTTTTTTGATATCTACATTACCCTTGGAGGCTAGAATGCGTAATACTTGCCACTACATTTGCAGATAAATAGATGGAAGATGCACAGCAATGTCATTTCCCCAGTCATAGCCAATAAATGGTTGAGTTCCAGCTGAGACAGCATAAATTCTGTAAAGTATTATTAACTATGACTTATTGCTATGTCTTATTTCTGTCTATAACACAGTAGCCCTATTGAATTAAATGATTCATACCCATTAATTTTTATATTCTTGCTAGTATCATGAATTAGATTTGGAGATACTTTTATTCTTGTAGACACCCTATATATATGGTATAATATGCATATGGCATCCTAATATGCACCATGATTTGAAAGTCTCATTTATTAAAACATCACTTATTTTTTATTAAAAGCCCATCAAGTGCTACCTGCCTCCACTGTGAGTGACTGAATGAATGACCTATGACATAAAAGGTCATAACATAGCATTCCATAAATTCATGAGACTATATTTTTAATGCCTGCTGGGATTTTCTAACAATTCCAGGTGATCTTTGATTTGGTTTAATCACTTCTTTAATAGAAAAAGTTCCCTGCTCCAGTTTAAAGCAAATAGATGTGGACATCATATATAATTGCTTTGTTACATATTTAGCAACTTGATATTTTTAACCTAATACTATGCAAATTGTGCACAAGGTAAGAACTGCTCCAAAAACAACAACAAAAGAGCCATGCTGTATATTAACAACATCGGCAGATTGTTTAAAACACAAGGCAAAGCAGCTGATGTGTGGCAGAGAGGTAAGAAATTTCACTTCAAGTACAGCTTCTATCTATAGAAGTTAAATTGTTCTCTGATCATGTGATTGATTCTTTTCCACTTGGAAGGATTTTACAAGACCCACAGGAATGACTATAAGATTACTTTTCTTACTAAAATCAAAACACCAGGAATTAAGATCCTACCCACCGGCAAAATAAATAGTTTAATCGACTATATATCCATATCAGTGCTGCTGCTGTAAGCTGTCATTGATAACAGTGCTATTTAAAACTTTAATTTTAACACTACGCATGGCTATGCATTTCAAATCAGACAGCCAAGAAACCCGCATTCCTGTGTCATTAAACACAAATTCAATCCTGGAAAATATACTGGTGTCATTTTACTGTTCTGAAGTATTTTAGGATGGGCATGATGTTATTAGTTCTGGGATTCATAGTTTCTCATCTTCCTGACATGTGCTGTAAGGTGGATGGTACATTCTAATGCTGCCATCACAGAATGGGGTTATGTATGTTTATAAATCTCATACAAAATTGTTGTTTGTACAATACTATTAAGATATAAAGTAGATTTATTCTTTTAAAAATTAAATAGGGTGGAAAATCCAAATCAGTTGTAAGGTTCAGAAAACTTTAATTTATGCCTTTCATTTTTGAATTGTACTGTAATAACATAATTTTCTCATTCTCTTTCCTCCTTCTATATTCTCCCATGTATCCCTCCTTGCTCTTTCTCAAACTAATGACCTCTTTTCTCATGTTATATACATATCTATGCATACTTAAATACATAAACACACACACACACACACACACACACACACACACACACAAATCTGTTCATCCTGTACAACGTGTGTGTTTTCAAGCCTGATTACTGATCACTGGAAAACCTTTCATAAAGTTAATTTAACAAAAATAAGTTTTTTTTGCAATCTTCTGAGCACCAGCCCTAACCAGTAGGCCACCAGGGTCGCATTTTAAGGATTCTTTGAAGTTTATATTGAAAAACAGGAAGTGAGTATGCTTCAGAGATTACGCACTAGAGAAATATTCACTGAAGGAACGTTATTCACACGATCACGTGCTTGAAATACAGTCCATTTTATTGCCCTCACCAAAGTATCTCTCTGGGGCTGTGGAGGATGATCCTTGTTATCTATTAGCAGTTATTAATACAAGTATTACAAAGGGATAATACCCTACTTTTTGTGTAGAAACACAAGTGGGCAAGGACAAAAGATTCTCACCAGTGAGTCTGTTTGGCTTCACACAGACCAGGATCTGAATATTTTGAGTATGCTTTTCTGTCTGTAAGGTGTGAAAATGAGCGACAGCGTGAAAGACACAACCTTTAGTTAGAGTTCAAAAGCACATGTGAGAAGCACCAGGGCAGAAATGTGTACCCCTCCACGGTCAGCAATGCAGCTGAGCATGCTCTGTTTGGAAGGTTGCCAGGAAGAGTTGGCTATTTAAATGTATTTGACCTCTTCCTCCATCAGCTGACACTTATTTGAACCTCCCCGAATGGGTCATTCCAAAATTCAGATGTCCCTATCCCCATTGCAGAGACACACGGAAGTGGAGAGCAAAATAATGTTTATTTTTAGACTGGAACTGGACACATCTGTTCCAGTTAGAATTTCCACAAGAAAATAAAATGAACTGTATATAAAGGGACAGGCAGGATGTAACTGCTATGCCCAGAAAATTTATATCTGGCTCACAGCCTGTAACAATCACTTTACAGATACTAGAAAATGACATTTCAAGTCGAATCAGCCAAAATGTCAGAATTTTAAGTCACTGAGGGGAAGAAATTAAAGAAATAAATACAACTGTAGGAATGTGAATATTCCATTGAAGAAAGGCAGAGACTGCTTTAGATCTTTTTCTCGATGGATCCCTTTCTAACCTCACTAAATAAACTGACATCTGGTGAGATGCATTTCACAGATCAGCAGTGACACATACAAATTCACAAACCCAGTAAATCTTGCAAGCCAAGTGCCTGGTGTGGACAGGTATCAACTTTTACTTTAAAAAAGTAAGAAAGACTAGCAAATGAATATCACATGATATGTCTTCAAAACTTTCTCAGAGAAAAGAATTATATTTTTCATATTAATTCATTTTTAAGTTCCCATTTCTCTGGCATTTGGAGTCAGTTACATATATATCTGTCAGGTGCTGTAGAGTGGAGAGGCACTTAAGTTACCTATCACTGGAATTGTTTAGGAATATTGATGTCAGATGATGACAACAGTTGCTATTGATATCTAAAGTTTTGATAACACAGAACTTCCTCTACATTGAATGGATATTAAATATCATCTCCATCTTCCACAGTTCTCAGGGACATGCTACTCTATGGTTATGAGCTATGACTACTCTTCCAGAGAACCTGGGTTCTATTCACAGCACTTACAGTATCTAAAAACTGTCCAACCATCCAAGATTCCACATGGTTTCAGATGTCCTCTTATGGCTTCATAGGCGCTGCACACTTGCAGTGCATAGACAGACACAGAGACAAAAAAGACATAAGTACAAAACAGAAATAAATAAGTCTTACAAGAAAAAACAATTTGCAAAGGCAAAATAACTTTCATTCAGCAATCTTAACTTTCTCCATTAAAATTTGAGAGTAGAGAAAAACTTCTAAATGGCTAAGCTTATATCACTCAGTTGACTTCACAGAGACCATTTAAATTTCTTTCTCATCAAATATGGGCAGCTAAATTTGCCAATTCAGTACAAACTGAAAGGTAATTCGAAAAACTTTCTAAAAGCAGATGTAGGAAACAAACATCTTAAACTCTGACAACTAAGAATACAGATATAGAAAATAGGTAACCAAAATAACCAAAAAAATAATGGGCTTTTAATCTAGGCTTGGTATTTTCTTCCTTTAATTTCAGAAGTTGGGAGACAGCACATTTGGATCTCTGTTACTTTTGAGGATATCCTGGCCTACATAGTGAGTACCAGGCCAGCCGAACCAACAGAGGAAGGCTTCGTCTTTAGGATAGGATAGGATAGGATAGGATAGGATAGGATAGGATAGGATAGGGTAGGGTGGGGTAGGGTAGGGTAGGGTAGGGTGGGTAGGGTAGGGTAGGGTAGGATAGGATAGGATAGGATAGGATAGGATAGGATAGGATAGGATAGGGTAGGGTAGGGTAGGACAGGACAGGACAGGCCAGGCCAGGACAGGCCAGGACAGGATAGGATAGGATAGAATAAATAGGTTCTGATTCATTGTTCTCAATATCTCACTAATCATTTAGATAATTAGTACAGAAAGCAAAGTACTGAAAAGTTCAAGGTAGAGTTTTTTTCCATTGGTGTAGTTGATCCATCCCATATGTGGACAGCAAACCCAGACACTATTGCAAATGCTAAATGTGCTTGCTGACAGGAGCCTGAGATAGCCATCTCCTGAGAGGCTCTGCCAGAGCCTGACAAATACAGAGGCAGATGCTCAGCGCCAACCACTGGACTGAGCACTGAGACCCCAATGGAAGAGTTAGCGAAAGGACTGAAGGAGCTGAAGGGGTTTGCAACCCCATAGGATGAACAACAATATCAACCAATCAGACTCCCCAGAGCTCCCAGGGAGTAAACCATCAACCAAAGAGTACACATGGAAGGATCATGATTCTGGCAGCATGTGCAACAGAGGATGGCTTTGTCAGACATCAATGTGAGGAGAGGTCCTTGGTCCTGTGAAGGCTCGATGCTCCAGTGTAGGGGAATGCCAGAGTGGGAGGGTGGGAGGGGGCGATTGAGTAGAGGAGCACCCTCATAGAAGAAGGGGAAAGGGGAATGGGGTAGGGAGTTTTTAGAGAGGAAACCGGATAACATTTGAAATGTAAATAAATAAACTGTACAATTTTAAAAAGGCATTTTCTTTCAAGCTGCTGTATGTCAATCACTGTAGCAAGGAGCAAAACAAAATTGATACAACAATTATCCTTAGTAGACTTTATTCATGTTCAAAAGAATACAGCAATTGAATAAGAAATTTTAATGAGTCCTCACTATCCATGTATGATGACTAATCGTTGTCAGTCTGAGAGCATCTGGTAGTAACTCTCATTAGACAGCTTTGATGGGTCTACCTGGACCATTGGCTATGCACCCATCTAAGAAATCCCCCCACTTTCAGTTCTCTCTTTAGAGAAACCTGACAAATCCATTGTACAAGTCAGAATTCCAGTGTCTTAGTTAGTTGTTTAGAAAGTATATTCTCAAGGTAGAAAATGACTCCTTGGCAATGATGACAATATTACTTCTTGAACATTTCTTCTTTCGATATCCTATGTATCTCTTACTTCCCTACAAACTGATGCTAACATGTGATGTACACAGAATGATCTGAGTGCATAGCCCTAGATCAGGTAGATGTAAAATGCCCCTTCATTTGCTTCCTGGAATGTAACTGAGATGAACTACTAGGTACAGATAGGCATGTGCTCTTCCTCTGTGACACATGCTTGCTCTAAACCGGAAACTTCATAAGATTACTTGTATAACAAATACACACAATTACTGTGCCTAGAAATGTACTTCTCAAAAAAATATTATTTTTGACAGAGCCAGTAGCTTAGCATATCTTTAAACAAAATTGGTAAACTGAATAAAATTGTTAAAATTACAGTGTAAAGATTCTTGAAATTTATCAACAGTCCACAAAAATTAAAAAGCATTTACTTTTAGAGGGATACTTAGTCTGAGGTAAAGCCAACAAATAAATAACAACGAAACAATCAAAGAAACCTATTTAAGTTTCTCTAAGAGCTATTTTACAAATTCATAGCTCGTTTCCTTCAGAGTAGTAATTTACATTAATTGGCAAGAAAACATGACATTATTAACATACAACCACTCGTGAAGTTAATGTTAAGACTATCTCCATGTAACAGACAATATAATTTAAGCTATATTTTAACAGAAAATGTTATATTATTTTTTAAATTAATGAAAACACAATGATTCCTAGTAGTTTATTCAAAACGTACTTCAAGTCCACACTAACCAGAACTTTATGATACTCCCAAGAATGTATCTATTGACTAGAAAGGAAAGTCCATGAATTGCCTACTACTTCTGTAGTGAGATGCTTTTGAAAAAGGATTAAAAGATATTTCCAACCAGATTGAGTCATACTTTCAACAAATTGTCTTTCAAATTGCAAAAGAAGAAAGTTGTGTTCCATCTTCTGCTTCATGTAGGAATAATCTTGGGGATCAATAGATGGCATGGTTGGCTACAAACTTACAACACAAGCAGGCCTGAGCCCTATCTGATGGTGTACACTTGCAACCCTGGTGCTGGGAGGATAAAGATATGTGGAGTTTGATGTTTGCTGCCTGGCTAGCTTGGTCTATTCAATGAGTAGCAGGCCAAGTAAGAGATTTTTCTCTCAAAACACAAAGTGGTTGGTGACTGAAAATGGTATCTGAGGTTAAGTTATATCAGTTCAAACATAAAAACACATATTTAGACAACGGCCTGTACATACTTTGTACAACATAATATTTTCATTGATTATTTGGGAATTTCACATTATGTACCCCAATCCCAGATATGTCCCAGCTGGAAAACTGTCTGAACTTGTAAATGGATAAACAAAATTTGGCTACAATACAGTGAAATGTTGTACTCATAGAATTTACAAAACTAATGAGCTACTAATGTGTGCTATAATACAAATGAAACTTTAAAACATTATGTTACATGGAGTAAGTCCAATGTAACAAGCTTAATATACTATGAGTCTGTGTATGTTAAACATTGAGGAAAAACAAACCTATGTGCTGTGATTCATGATGACATGGGGTATCAGAACAGAAATTAGAAAGGAAAAGCAAAACATTTTTACATGATGCTAGTGACCTAAATTGGGTTATGCTGATGATGGCACAAGTCATGAAAATATCATAAAATTATACAATGAAAATGGCTTACTTTTTATAGCCTGTAATTCATTTCTCCTAAAGAAGTTTGAAAGGACCTTGTCTTGAGTTTTTAAGTAATTGTTCTTTTCTTTCTTGAGGTGAGGATGCACACAAATTGAATGGGTATTGTTGTGGTTTGCCCTGGAGTTATCTGTATTTTGATGCTAATTCCACTGCTCCAAGGACAGCTGCCCTGTCATGTCCTCAGGAATCAGGTGACTTCACCAGAACCTTCTCCCCATTGAATCTGTAAAGTACAGGTGAGGGGCAGGTACAGGATAGAAGGAGGCCTGTCATTGGAGGAGAAGGAAGGATGGGCAGGAGAGAAGTTTGAAGGAAGAGGAAGAGACAGGAAGAGAAGGAGAGACAGGAGACGGAGTGAGGGGAGAAGCCATGGCAGGTGATGCTAAGATTCTGCTCTGTGTATTTACAGGTTGTTATTAATATTCCTAAGGGATGGATGGTACCAGGCTTTGTATGTTTAGGTGGGCAATTATATCTTATCAATTGGGTCAAAGATTACTGTCTTGTGTGTTCTTTTATGCGAAGGTTTAAGTGTAGGAAAGTGTGCAGCTGGGATGTGTTTCTGCCAAGATATCTAGCAGATATCTTGGGGCACCACGGTGTGGACCCAGCAAGGTAAAAGACATCGTTACCTTTTTATTTTTATATTTTTACAACAACAGGGTATTTTGGGTGATGTTGTTTTGACAATGACAAGCTTCAGCAGCATCATTGTTCATTTTGACTATCTACATGAGAGTTCCTACCACTACATGCTGGGTATTTCTGCTTATCAAACTGATTATCATGGGTAAGGATCTATCTGACATCCATCTATCATCTTTTTTCTGTCTATCATCTATTTATCTATCTATCATTTATTTATGTTTTGGAAAAATCGAGTTTTTTCTATTAGTCTGTGAGGTTTTTTTGTTTGTTTGTTTGTTTAAGCAGAAGACTAAGTTTTACCCTAAACCATGCTCAAGTCGAATATGAAAATGTAAATTGTATTTTTCAGGAGTTTTTTCTCTCATGAACACAGGAATTTAAGTGAACAATTGTGTTCAAATAAGCAGAGAAAATTGGTTTTGGCCTTTCTAAAAAGTTGTGGAGTAGGCGTGTGGAGTATACCACGATGCCATGAGAACCAAGTTAAGTTTTCAGCCAGTGACTAGTGGAAATGACCAGTTGTCACAAATGAGACACATGGACATACATTGAAGTTTCACTTTATCTTTCTCTTAAATATATGTTCACTAAATTTTTCTTATAATGAAATGCATTTGTTCCCTAGGACTTTTAATATGGCTATATAAAGTGTAATACAAGAGTCATGGTAAGCAAAACACTAGGGGTAAGACTTAAGACATAAACATATATAAAATACCATGTATATATTACTAAGTAATTCAGACTCAATTCTTTAATATAAGGGTTTCACTTTGTTATAAACAAACATAAAATAGGTTTGTGTTCTCTAAAACTATTTTTA
This sequence comes from Rattus rattus, assembly GCF_011064425.1. NCBI lineage: Eukaryota > Metazoa > Chordata > Mammalia > Rodentia > Muridae > Rattus > Rattus rattus. The sequence goes on from NC_046159.1 coordinate 119,511,174, forward strand.
AGAGTTCCATGAAAAGGTTTGATATGGGGATAATCGTGATGTCTTAGTTTGTTTACTTGATATTAATAAAAGACTGACAAGAACGCCTTAGAGGGGAAAGGGTTGATTCTGCCTCACAGTTCCAGGGTATGATGTCCATCAGTGCCGTGTGGTGAGCAGGAGTAACTCGAAGCAGCTGGTTACAGTGCATTGCATTCACAATTAAAAGTGGGAAGAGACGTTACATGGCTCCCCCAGTGCCTGTCTTGAATCGCCTGTCCAGATAAATTTTCCTACAATTAAGATCCCATATCAATTAGTGTAAGCAAGCTTCTCCCCACAGTCATGCCATATGATTTCTTCTTCCTTCCTAGTGGTTATGTACATGTACACAGTATCATGAGGGCAGAGGTGTTTAAAGATAACTCATTTTTGTGACCTTATCTGATGTTGCCATAGATTTCCACTGACCTGTTTATGAACCACAGCACTATGTGATTCCATAATGAAACCAGAGAAGAGGGATGATCCACTGCATATATCTATACTATGTCACAGAAAATATTAAGAGTATATATCTCTTGAGCAGTATGGATCTCAAAGCAACGTGATGTGTATTTGAATATTCCTTTCCATCCTTTCCCCTCTCTTGGCCATGCACACATTTTTCTCGAAACAGCTTCAAAATTTAGCATATGCATGGAACAGAGAGAGCTTTCCACTAAAAGATGACTGAGTTTCAACAAATTTCCTAAAATTAGAAAATTTACCACAGAAGTAAAGTGCTCTAGACTAATGACCTCAGTGTAAAACCAGATACACTGAATCTGATAGAAGATAATGTGTGGAATAGCTTTGAACTCCTTGGCAAAAAGACTTTCTAAACAGAACATTCTTAGCATAGATAAAATTTATACATCATCTTTTAGGCATCATTTGAAACTGAAAACTCATGCACAGCAAGGAACAACATCATTTGGACAAAACAAAAGCCTAAAGAATGGAAAACGTTTCTACCAACTACACATGCACTAGAGAGATAATACCCAAACAAGAATATAAAGAACTGAAGCAAGAAAATACAAAGAAAATAAATAGTTCAATTAAAAATAGGGTACACATATAAATAGCGAATATAAAAATAGAAAATTCCAATGCTTAAGGAACACTTAAAGAAAATGTCGATATCTTTGCTATTACAGAATACTAATCAAAACTATTTTGAATTTCATCTTACATCATTCAGAATGGATAATGTCAATAAAACAAGTGACAATTCTTTCTGGGGAAGATGCAGAATAAGGGGAATGTTCATCCATTGTTGCTGGGGTTGAAAATTTGTACACCCACTATGCAAATAACTGTGCTTCCCTCTTGGCCATATACCCAAAGTTGGCTTTATCCTACCACAGAAACACTTGCTCAACCACATTCATTGTTGCTCTATTCATAATAGCCAGAGATTTGAAACAGCCTAAATGTCCCTCAAGAGAAGAATGGATAAAGGAAATGTGATACATTTACTTTTATGATTATTAGTCAACTATTAAAATACTGAAAAAAATCCTTCTGCTTGAGGTATCCCAGACTAAGAAAGATATATATGAGCAGTGTCTTGCTAAGGATAATCAGTGAATCTTTCCTCCTGTAGCAGATTGAAACCCACACAGAGACCCACAGTCAGATATTATTCAAGGAGTAAGAGACCGAGATTACTGAGTCTTAAATTGGACGAATCCACCAAACTCCTTCCTTAGGGCCCAAGGAACACTATAGAAGAGCAAGCAGAAAGAATATAAGATCCACAGGCTAGGAAAGACACCAAGAAAACAAAGCCCTTTTAATCAACTTCATTAAAGCTTGTACGAACTCACAGAGACAGGGTCAGAATGCATAGTACCTGCATGGATCTGTATCAAGTCCTCTGTGTATCTATTATGGCTTCCAGCTTAGTGTGTTTATGGGGTTCTTACATGTGCAAATGAGTGGTTCTGGTTTTTTTGTGCCCTCTCTTGGGCTCTTTTCCTTCTTATTGCTTATTTTATCCAATTTGGATGTGTTAGCTTTGTTGTTTTCCTTATTTTATTTTTTTTAATATTCCTTCAAAGCTTGTTGTCTAGTGAGAGAGATGGGTGAGAGAAAACGGGGAGGGGGAAGAGAGGGAGGGAGGGAAAGGGAAAGGGAGGAGGGGGAAAGGGGGAGAGGGAGAGAAGTAGAGAAGAAGAGGGAGTGGGAGAGGGAAAGGGAGAGGCTTTAGATGGGAGGTGGAGGAATTCTGAAGAGTAAAGGGAGGGAAAATATCAGATTATATTTTGTGAGGAAAAAATCTATTTTCAATAGAAGGGGAAAAATAAGTGACATGCTCACAAATGGGAGGTCAGATCATTTCCTCGTAATAAGAATTTTAAGTTTATCTTGAAATGGGTAGTCTTCAAATTCTCTGAGGAACCTGGAGTTTGAATGCAATACCACAGTAGGTATTTTAGTTATTTTAATAATTGCAAGAGCTTTCCTTTGTTTGTATTTCTACCTTTTGCCTTCTGCCTATTGAAGTCTTACTTTCTGTGCTGTGTGTGGGCATATATATATATATATATATATATATATATATATATATATATATATATATATATATATATAACTCAGAAAATGTTCTAGTCCGTGGTATTTGTCTTCATTTTGTTTGAGGTTCAAAGCAACACTAGCTTCCAGGTCTGGCTTGTGAGCAAATGAATAGGGTTTTGCTTCTAGCAAAGAAATCCTGAAACAGGCCTCCGCACAACAAGGCTGTGCTGCCTGCATTGTATCTTCTTTTTATTGACTATTTCATTATGTATGAGGACATGTTCCACCTTTGTTAACCAGTCTGCTTACTCTTGCTAAATATCACCTTCTTAAAGGGCTTTCGGAATTGAAAACAAGCTGCAGCTCTGCTGAGATTTGTGACTGTCATCCTTCTGGCTAGAATTGCTCAAAGCTTGTGTAACAGTAGCAAGGATGCATCCGTAATAGCTGTCAGCAGAATGGTCATTAAGCGCAGTCTGCAGTCAAGATTTCTGTGCCAGATGGCACCTCAGGAACACTAGACAGAGCATTTGAAGCTGCCAAGATTTGTGCTGTGCCCTTTAACTTAGTGCTGGTGGAAAAATGAAGCAGGCTACCTCAAAACTCAACTCCAAACCATAGCTTTTCAGGCTGGGCTCTTTGTAGACACACAGAGACAAGTCAGTCTGTCTATTTAGTTATATATATTGATCCTACTGACATTTCGCATTCAGCATTAGTTAGTTTTCTAAAACATATTTCCTGCTGTACTATAATGAGAGGGTGGATTTTTCTTTCAATTTTTTTGTGTCATATTTAGAAGATCTTTTAACCAACATTTCTGTTTTCAAACATTTTTGTTTCAAAATGTTCTATTTCTTTTTCTGTATCTGAAAGTTATGATTGGCATGGATTGGCAGTCTAATCTTACATCAGTATATGATTAATAATTTTAGGAGCCTTTATTATATATGTAATTGTTAAGTGTTATAGTTCCTATATTACATATTTAAATTAGGGTCTTTTTTCGAATCTCATTCTTAGATAAGAAAATAAATTTCTTCATGTGTGCTAATGCATCAGTTTTATTATCTTCTTGGAGTACATTATGAAAATAGCCAGGGGATAAAAATATTTTTGCATAATATTAATTTTAACTTTATCTAATTATGAATTCTTCCCAATATATTCCACTCTACTTTATGCTTAAGACAACAGCCTGTAGGGAGGTAGCATTATAAATATCATGATAATCATACTTGCTAGTATTGTGATTTTGAAAATAAATCTCAGATATTTTCTCACCAATTAATACTTATTTTATGACACACATTCACATTGTAGTATCTTGGAACATTAACTTTAAGTCTAATTATATCAAGTTAATTATTGCAATGTTAGAACATATTCAAATTTATAATGGTGAATGCATCATAAACATCAACTTGAAGGAATTAAAATAATTACAATCAAATAATAGATACTTCTAGAATCTCATTTTTTTTTGTTATGGAAAAGCTGCCTCAAACATTAGGGAGGGACATCTTTACACTAAAATGCTTAGAATTTTCTGTGTGGTATCTGAAAAACTTGTGGAATATAGCATGATAGGAAAATAAATTCCTGGAATTATAGCGTTATATGAGTATGTAGATAGATAAGAGATTGAATCTGGAATGAGAGATAGAATATCAACTGTCCAAATAATGACTCACCCAATTTCATCTTAAGAGTAATATGAGATTATGAGGGGATGTTTGCAAAAGGGTAGATGACTATGCAGCCAGACTTCCATGAGTCATTCATCATTTACTTCCCAAGTTCTTATTTTAAAAGTTTCAGAGTACAGAAAACTGATGCAGAACTGACTTCTGAGTGAGACTTGTGTATTAAGGCTATTGTGGCAGCACTAGGTTCACACAAGCTGAGGTACAAACAAAAGTCAACTCTGTGAAAAGTACATCTTTGTGGGAAGTAATCTTGCCCTTATCAGGACTTCTGCTGGTCTCTGCAAACACTGCCCACCTTAGGAAGAATGGATGGCTCTGGTACAGTCTTGCATGTACTAAAGATGAATAGTAGTTTGTTGGAAAATGGATTTACTCTGACTGATTGGGACCTGGGAATGAGGCTCCCAAGAGATGAGTCATATAGAGAACATGGGTATTTCCTGATTGTCAAATGCCTTTGGCATGCTCAGGAAATTCCAAGGTAAAGAACAGTTGTTGAACTTAACAAATTAATTTCTTTTACTTTCCTTTGAATTGCCTTTTTCAAATGACCACAAAATCTCTTCCTCTAGGTCGCACATGAGTAGTAAGAATGGAAATAATGAATGGCTGGCACTTCTTGGTCATGATACCTCATATCCTCATGTGGCTAGTACAGTAAAGAAACATTGAATCTAGTAAACATCAGCAGATTGAGGTTTGGGGAGAAATATTCAAAGGGACTATATCATAACCTGACATCTGAGATAGAGGTGTATAAATGAACTGGAAAATACCTTCAGTTATGAAGGTGGGGCCAAAACATGGGTTCAATTGGGAAAATCTAAAAATAACAGCTAACATGTTTCTAGAACAGCATGGGATATGTGAAGGGATTATCTAGATGGAATGCAGGTTGGTATTCAAGATGCAAACAATGATGATAGACACAATGGCTGTGATGTTCTTAACTGTAGTTCTGAATATATCTGTTCACTTTGCCCCACTCTCAACTTTCTAATTTCTAAAGCACTTTCTTTTGGAATATGACACAATGAGTCTTTGCTTTTTTTCCAAAGGGTTAAGGTTTATGCTCTGGATTGTAATTGCTAATCATTAATCAATCTAAGGATTTCACAATGAAAATGAGTCCAGTGGTATTTTGTGCATGTTCAGGAGGTCTCTTATGTGGGAACATGTAGGAAGTAGGAAAATAGGCAACTGTTATAATTTTCCTTGCAAATTTACCATTCTTAACAAGATGGCTACCATTTCATCTTCATTTTAAGGCCAGAGTAAAAATGCTAGGATGAACCATGGAAGTGAACAAAGCAAAAATGAAATAGACTTTATACAAATTAATTTTTCCCTCTCAGGCATTTTTAGTAACTGTCCTTGGGTAATCCACTAGTTATTTAACTATTTATTGAATATTTTAATCAAGGTTAAATTTTAGGCACTGTGGTTTGAGGAATAAGACAATTTGGTTTAACTTTCAACTCTGCCTCCTATAATATGCTAAAATATAAAAGCCTTGGAGACTCAAATTCATCAATTTTAAGTAATGCATTTTATAATTCAGAGATTTTTTTCCATGCAATTAATTATTCACACTTGACTAGGACTTAGACTCAGATTACTTTCTGACTAAAAGCATGATTCCTGTCCTCACTTTTTAAGAAGCAAATAGATATGGGAACTGAGGACATTTCATCATGGCGGGGTATTGCCATTATGGACTCATTTGCTCATATTTGCATACAATTGAAGAACATATGAAATCATAGAAAGCAATAATCCTTATTTTAATATTTTACCACCATCCATTGATTACACATTGCAATGAGTTTTATTTTTGATCAAATCCCACTCCTGCACTGTTTCTTGTCTTTCAGTCCTCTCCAACCCCTTTTATTCTCAGTCAGTCTTTTCTTGTGTTTGATTTGTGTGTGTGTGTGTGTGTGTGTGTGTGTGTGTGTGTGTGTGTGTGTGTGTGTACATGACTCTGTGCGTTTCATTACACTTGCTTACAAATTGCCAGTGGGAATCCCAATATACCGAGGAGTGCGTATCTCATTGGTAAGTACCACGCTGGAGAGTATCCTCTCTTCTATCAGACTTTAACCAGCCAGAAAGATTAAGGAGTGGTGGGGCATGTAAAGTCCATCTCCTTCCATGACAGACAGGCTCAACTTTCTGGAGTGTTTGTGAAAGTGACTCTCTCATTAACATCACTGTTAAAATTATTCCAAAACCTGTGTATATTTTTCTTCACCTTAAACAAGAATTCTTGTTTATTTGGGAGACAGTGATTCTCTTTCAGGGAGCACAAAAATCCTGTGAGTTACACACTCTTTATTTTTTATGGAATTTTAAACATTTTCCAATATTATATCTTTCAAACATTTTGGTCATGTGGATTTGTTAGTAATAAAAATAATTTTTTGATTATGTCCACAGATATCTGCAAACTAGAAATTAAGAGGCATATTAAATATAATTGGAATGACAGTTAACTGACTTTTTCCACAAACGAAAATGTCAGCATGTGCTGCTTGTAGTCTTTTCTGCTGCTTGTAATGTTATCTTATTTGACACTAACATCAGGGGAAGTAACTACTTTAGGATCCTTCTCATTTGATCCTGTTCAGTTATGTTTTAGCAATCTAAAAGCTATACTTTCTTTGTTCATTTGCTGTGTGAGTTAAGTATTTACAAGAATAAACTATGCACACCAGGTATGGTGTTGCAAAGGTAGAGGGAGATAAATTCCTGTGGGATGCCAGTCTGTCACATTACAAATCCCAGATCAGCCAGGGATATATAATAAAACCCTGCCTCCCCATGATAAGAAAATAAAATATCCTTAAATCCTAGGGAAAGGTAAATAAATTATCAAGAAATAATGGAAGGCACACTTTTGTCTTATATTGATAGAGCCAGATAGGACTGAGTCAAGAGTAGACACTCATCTATGAACTCCCTCAACCCTAAGATTACTTATATAATTTAGATGCTTTCTGTAACACTTTTGTTCAAATATTCTTATGGATGTGAGTGACAGGTTTTATGCTTATCATTATAGTACTGGAAAAGCTGACTTAGAGTATTCTTTTTCTCATGCAATTTTTAGTCAAGCACATTTTTAAATAACTGACCCTATGACTCTTGCATTGAAATGTTCTGAACTAATAATGGTTGCATTTCTAAAGACCAAGTTCAGAAGATGCATATAAAGTTATTGATCTTAGCAGTCAGTGGCAACTTGAAGTTGAATTACCAAACACTAAAAGAATTTGATTTATCTCTCAAGCAAAAATGTCTGTTAAGAGCAGTTAAGAGAAACTCTTTGGAAACTTTGTTATTAGGCTAATGAGTTGTTTGAATATTTGAATTTTAAAGGAAAGAATGTCTGGGATGTTTGAAAACAGCACCTGTATTTGCTCCCTTCACAGCTGACCTCAAAACAGAGCAGCAAAATAGTTAATATCTCAGCCTCTTACCCACCTAAAAGGGAAAGAAAAAAAACTTTCTAACTGTTTCACAGAAACTGACACTGTAAGAATCAGTAAATTCTCTATGTGATATTACATTAACTGTAGACTGTGATGACCAGGTCATTCTGGTTTCTAAGTGTTTGAAAACATTAGTGACTAGTACTTCCCTCCTTTCTAAGTGTTCCTGGATTGTCCTTCAGTAAACAAAATACACTGATTCCATTATTGGTCAATGAGATGATTCAAAGGAAAGTCTGCAGCTGCCGATTTTCTATGTAGGTCATGCTTTTAGTGTACCTCCTTGGCAAAAATAAATTTAAAATAGCCCTAGTGGTAATGAGAGGATCTTTTTAGTTACTTAAGTAAGGTATGCTTTTTAGAAATAAGCATACTAGAAAATTACCTTATAATGTAAGATAATGGCATTGGCTTTGAGACCAGAAGATTTAGTTCAAAGAATGACAAAGCATCATGACTCAAGGGAGAAATAGTTTAGACTATGTAAGTACTTTGGATGGTAATAGTACTTCAGTATTATTGCTGCTTGGATATAGTTTTCTGTGTCTCCAAAGTTACTATAATCAGTGACGTAAAAAAGACAAAAAAACATAGACCAATAACCTGTTTTGTAATTATTATTATGATGTTAAAAGTAATTACTATAAAATAACTGAAATAGATGTAAAATGTAATAATGTTCCCACATCTATGAAGGACACTATAGAAGTACAAGTGGACAGAGTCAGGGATGTTCATAGATGAGAGCAAGATGACAAACTGACCCACCTCAGTTAATTGAGGTGTTCTTCCCTTCCTCCTCAGCATGTTAAATGAAGCCATTTTGGAATATCCTGACTTCTGCAAACAAATATCAAGATACTCACATGTTGTCATTCACACTAAGATGACAAGACTCCACGAAGAAATCAACCAATATTGGAGGAGGGATTCTGGTCCATTATCGAGATTTAACTGACATGTCCACCCCTAGGGAATTAAAATGCCATTTTAAAAAGCATGTGAAGAAGGAGGGTAGCACAATGAAGCCCAAAAATTTTTGGAAATAAGAGGTTAACATTTGTAAAAAAAAATAAGTGATATATCATTCATAGTGATATATCATTCATTGAGATGTCATCCATTTATAACTCTCCTTCCAAAACCAAACCAAAACAATACAAAACAAAGGACATGACCTGTAATAGACAAGGTAAGTGCACAGTTCAGAGCTGGACTATACAGATATACTAAAACAATGAGTTAAAGTAACTCTTGGCAAAAGCAGTTACTTGGAACTTACAATTTATTTTTAAGCTTTGAAGCATAACAGGTTTCATAACTGGCAAAACTATCTGATACAGATTGCTTGACTATTGAGAGGGGATCTCTTAGAAATCTCCTGAATGCCAGACTGCACACAATGCTTGAGGTCTTCCAGTCAGAGACTCAATGTGGTCCTTTGTCAGCCAAACAAATGGCCATGGTGGAGTTGCAGAATGGGATGTTTTTTGGGCCACTCCTGCTTGCTCTTCTCTTACCACATCCTTTCTTTGTGCCTAGATCAAAGCCCTCTGGTCCTGAACTCTATTGTGCTGCAGAATACTTCACATGTCACAAATAAAGACAGCAATCAAAAGAAGGAGACTGAAACCTGCTACATGGATAACAGCAGGGGGTGAGTTGGAGGTAGTGGGAGTGCACGGGGGACCTCAAAGAGAAGGAAATATCAGTTGCAGTGTGGCATAATTCTCAGAAGCACTAATGAATTAATTTCACGGTGATTGTAATATGATTTGAAAAAAAGATCGGTTGTGTCCATAAGGATATTCTACAAGGTAATTAGTGAAAGTAATCAACAACTGAAAGCATTTGAACAACTGGACTGTCAAGTGCTTTCTTCCCCAGCCTCCAAGACAGGGGTTCTACCTTGATTCTTAGGACTCAGTGATGGACAGCTCTAAACAGTCTTCTTTTTCTTGTTCGTTTTCCAGAAAGCACACCATTTGAGAGAAATCTCATTTAGTGACAGCAGGTGAACAACCACAATGTTCTCAAATTTTGAAAATTCTAAGGCTAGAATTTGTTTCAATTATATTTCTTTTCATTCTTTAAAAATGTATTCTTCTGTCATACAATGCACACAGTGCTGACAATAGTTTCTTCTCCTTTCACTCTACTCAGGCCCCAACCTTTACTCGTTCCCTGCTTAACTGCTCCTCTATTCCCCTTCAGAAAAGAGCAGGGCTCACAGGGATAGCAACCAACTCTACAGAACACAATGCAAGAAGACCAGGCACAAACCCTTATCTTAAGTCTGGATGAGGCAACTCAGTAGGAGAAATGATCCCAAGAGGAGCAAAGGTGTCAGAGCAACCCCTACTACCATAAAAGCCCCAAGCTAAACAAACCCCTGCATGTATGCAGAGGGGTCACTACAGATTTATGTAGACTACATGGTTGCTGCTTCAGTCTCTGTGAGCTGCTAGGAGCCTGCCTAGGTGACTCTGTGGGCCATGTCCTCCTGATATCCTAGACTAGATACTTAATTTTTTAAAATATGATTTTATATGAAAAATATCCACATTCTGATAAGCCATATCACTGAAATATAGAGCATATCAATACTGCAGAGGTAGATGGAATTAGATGACCTATGCCAATTTTCTTATTCTAAATAAATCTCACCAAAGTGGTCTTCCTCTAGAAGCATAGGAATCAATTTTGTTTAATTATGTCAGTATCACAAGTTAGTTGAAGGTACTGACAATTAGACCCGGGCTGAACTGTGACTGCAGCATACTGCAGGAGTATTTGTTCTTCTTATTTCTTATCATACAGTGTTTCTATTTGCATTTTCCATATTAAATGAGAATGCTCAGAGATGACTGTAGAATGTACCAAATATTTATCTCTTTTACAGAGATTAGACCATATATTGCTTTGGGCATATTTACTAGTTCTCAAAAATGAAAATAAACTAGAAACATAACTAGCTCCAGTTATTTTTCTTGGCATAACTATAATCAAATCTAAATATGTCTGCTTTATATTCAAGCAAGTTTTCAGTTGGTAACAAATATTTCTTTAAAATAATTTTTGCAGAACATCATTATAGACTTCTTTGCTCTCAGCTTTCTCAGGAAAGACAAAAACGAAAAGAAAGCTGCACTTAAAAAATCATGGGTTTTGCTTCCCTTTGTAAAGGGAGGTCATATTTAAATAAGATTGTATTTACACATATTTGAGAGAGATGCAGAGGAGATAATCATCTTTATAGGTAACTATGTATACCTTTACTAAATACCAATTTGTTACTTTAAATTGTACATTTTAATGGATTACAAAAGAAAACAATGGCTTTAAATACAAAGTACTGTCTGAGCTAAATGGAAAAAAATTATATTTCCTCAAGACTATGAAATCTTAATCTGTTCTTATGTACTAATTAATGCTGTGTAGATAATGATAAAGTTTCACCATTAACAACTAATCAAATTCTTGTTCAAGTTGAACAAATACAATAGATATATAGATCAGTATGCAGACTATTTAATGGTGGCATAAAATCAGTTTCACAGATGACTTTTCAGAGGTACATCTTTAGAAACAGATAGTAATATTCCCAGTAGCAACCCAAGAGCATCACATGGCTACATATTTCTCTGTTTAATAGACTGGAGTCAGCTCGTGGACAACCCATATGCACAATGCACAACAATATCTGATGTTCCTTTCTGTTGTTGTTATTGAATGAAATTTATAATATACTACCACTATATATTTAAATATGTACTTCTTAACTTCATAATTAGAATTTCAAGTCTTCAGAACATGAAATATTTTCTATTCATTTCTCTAAATACTTAGGATTCTTCCAGTCGAATTACCCCTGCATTGAAAAGTTGCCTTAAAGTCACTGAAGTCTAGCCAAGATGCCATATAACTTTTGGTCTTGGCACAACCCTGAAGGACACTTTTCTCCTGTTTGTCAGCTTAGAAGTATTGCTTCTCTAACAAACAATGAATATGTTCTATTTTTACCTTAAGCCTTTTAGTATTTTCTCTCTTTACATGCAAATTATATCCTTCACTGGACTCTGAGCTGCCAACTTTTTTATACCACCAAACTACTCACTTTTCTAATTTAATTTTACTCTCAAAATACATACCAATCACAATCAGCTTCTTGTTCATCAAACTGAACAAATACAGTAGCTATAGAGACTCAGTATATAGAATATTTAGTAATAGTTGGGGTTTAAAATCAATTTCAGAGATGAGGTACTAACTGAATCAGTGACAGCTAGGTTAACAAATATGGCTGTGTTGGTGCGCACAAATTTACCGTCAGACCTGAAAATATACATGTTCACAAAAAATCAAGAGTTGAGAGAAATCAGTTTTGAAGAGTGAGCTGGTTTCCTAGAGCAGCTGTAACCAATTATCATTATTTTGGTATCGTAAAGTAGCATAAACATGTCCAGCCCAGGACTGGAGGCCAAATGTCCACATTCATATTGTCGGTAGATACTGATTCTTTCTTGAGAGGCTTAGGGAAACTATTGCTAATCTTCTACCAACATTTAGTGACTGCTTACAACTCTGAAGTTTGATTGACAGTAGTGTCATAATATCTTCCTGTGTCCATTTTATTTCCCTATCAAATATCTGTGTATCTATGTGTCTTTGTATCTATGTATCTACATATCTACGTATCTATGAATCTATCATGTACATATAGCTATCTATCATCTATCTATCTAAATATCTATATATTGATCATCTATCTATCTATCTATCTATCTATCTATCTATCTATCTATCTATGTTTCCTTCCTCCCTCCTTCTTTCCTTCCTTCTTTTCTTTCTTTTTTCTTCTTTGAAAAATGGCCCCAGTCATTGGTTTAAGAGCCCATTGTAAATCCAGGATGACATATACTTCAGATCTTTCACTTAATGTCACCTGTGAATTTTCTAATTTTACATAAAACCAAAAGCGTGGGTTCTGAACCTGAGCATTTATAGTTATCTGTTAGTGGGACATACCTATTATAAAGACCAAACACAGGAATTTTTCATACAAACTCCTCTGAAAGTTTATCAATATTTAACAAAGTCTGTGTCATGCTTCTGTTTTGCATATGAGAGCAGTAACACTTAAAGAAACCAAGGTGCCATCAAAAGCACATCAAATATGTAGACGTAAAGTGTAACCCTAGCTACATACACTGTTATTTTCTCAACAACAATTTGATTTCAGTGTGGCATTAGTTTAGAGACTTTTGCACAGCCGTTCTTCCATGACTATCTTGTGCTAATCTTTGTTTTCAGAGGCCCTGTCAATATTTGCAGCCTTTCTGGTCATATATTTTATTAGTATATTTCACAAAATTTTCCAAGTGTTTTTCTGTTGTCTATTTTCTCATCTTTTAGCTGTTTGTTATTATAAGCAATATGTGGTAGTATATATAGATATATATTACATTTTCTTTTTTTTAATTGGATATATTTATTTTATTTACATTTCAAATGTTATCCCCTTTCCCAGTTTCCTCTCTGGAAACCCCTTATACTCCCTTTTCCCCTGCTCCTATAAGGGTGCTCTCCCACCCACCTGCCCACTCTCTCCTGCCGCCCTGCCCTGGCATTCCCTTACACTGGGGCATCAAGCTTTCCCAGGACCAAGGACCTCTCTTCCCATTGATGCCGAACAAGGCCATCCTCTGCTACACATGTTCATGGTTTGGTTCCTTTAGGTGTTGTTCCTGATTGGTTGATATTATTGTTCATCCTATGCAGTTGCTAACCCCTTCAGCTCCTTCAGTTCTTTCCCTAACTCCTCCACTGGGTCACCATGCTCAGTCCAATGGTTGGCTGTGAGCATCCACTTCTGAATTTGTCAGGCTCTGGCAGAGCCTCTCAGGAGATAGGTGTATCAGGCTCCTGTCAGCAATGCACTTCTTGGCATCCACAATAGTGTCTGGGTTTGTTGAGTGTATGTGGGATGAATCCCCAGGTATGGCAGTCTCTGGATGGCCTTGATTTGACCAAATACAATATTCTTTTAGATTCTCTGTTATATATACTGTTTAAAATATTACAATCTCAACAAATCTAATTATAGAGATGATTCCATAAAGCTACAAAGGCATGGTTGAACTTAATACATTAAAATTTGTATGATAAGGTTGGTGATTATAAAAGGCTTTCCGCTAATGATTTGTTCTTTTCTATAGAAATTTAGGTTTATAACACTAATGGAAAAGCAGACTCCAGGAACTACTCAATGGGTTTCTTTGAACCTTTTAAAAGCCTGTTTTAGTATACTTACAAAAATATGAGTTTAGCTAGCATTATAATTATATGGCAGAACGCTTCATTAGGAAAGACCATACCCCAGTTCTGAGGAAAAGTATTAGAGTAAGAAAATTTCCATATAATTGGTCTTCTTATTATATCTTGAGTATATAAGCATATAGCATTTTGATGAATATATTTCCTTTGTACAACAGAATATTTGTGATAAAATATGTTAAAATTATTGTGTATTTTCCAAATACTTCTAGTATGAAGAATGAGGTTAGTTTCTGAAATGTATACAGCCCTGACTGGGTTACTCATTGCAAAGATTTGTATGTAAAGATATAATAGCATCCATTATATAAGATCCATATAGTTAAATATATTGGATATTAAATACTATGTCTTCCTTGTCTACAAAGAATCAGAGTTCAGGACTTGCTCAGAGCTTGAAACTTGCTCCCCATTGTTCGTGTGTAACTGAGAGACATAGTTTTATTTTACATTTGTCCTACTCATGTAAGAGAAACAAAAGCAAACCAGAGAAAGACCATTGTTCTGAAAAATTTTAATATCTCATACAAATATAGGCATATTTGTGTAATATTAAGGCAATGCCCCATTGAGCACAGAGATTGCACAAATGGGCATGTGCTGAGTAGACACACACCCCAACTCTGTGATGAATGGCTAGTTATGAGTAAGTGTAGTCACCTCATCTATGAGAGTGAGGTTTCCTTCCTCTTCACTGCCTTCTTTGTTTTTTCTATTTCTGTCTCTAAACCTGGGTAGAAACCACTAATAGTAAATTCAGGCAATTTCACTCCTTTGCACTGGTACGTATTAAAAGAGCTGAGGCATGGCTCTTTTTTATTATTATTATTTTATAGTTCATTGACTTTTATTCCTGACAATTTAAAACATGTATGTAATGAAGTTTTATCATTTTCATCCCCCACTATACCCTCTCATCTCATTCCTCCCCTGTAGAAAAAAATGTCTCCACTGTAGCCATTCCAATCCTCCTTCCAAGTTTTTTAAAATTTTTTATTTATTATTTTCTCATACATTACATCATGACTGTACCCCCATTCCACCTTTCCTCTAGGTTGATCTACTCCTCCTTCATTTCCCTTCAGAAAAAGGCAGGCCTCTCGGATTATCAACCAAACATGCGGTTTAAGTTACAATAAGACTAGGCACTTTCTCTCATTAATTCTGGAGGACATAATCCAACAGGACGAAAAAGGTTCCAAAAGCAGGCTAAAGAGTCAGAGACCAACCCTTTCCCCACCTCTTGGTCCCACAAAAATGCCAAGCTATACAACCCTAACATATGTGCAGAAGGCCAAGGTCAGACTTATGTAAGTTCTCTCAGGTCAGTATTTGTGAGGCCCTTTGAGGCCAGGTTATTTGAATCTTTAGGTTTACTCTTGGTGTCCTTGCTCCCTATGTCTCCCCCAATTCTTTCTTCTTCCTCTTTCACAAGAGTTCTCGAGTATTTGTATCTGTTTCCAGCAGTTGAAGTCACTCTCATGACAGTTATGCTGGGCTCCTGTCTATCAGTATTTTGAGTATCATTAGGAATCACAAAGTAAGCCTCAAGCTGGATCAGTCTTTTGTTGACTACTCCTACAATTTCTTTTCCACATTTATCCCAGCATATCTTGCAGGCAGGACAAACTACAGGTCTACAGTTTGGTGTCTGGGTTGGTGTCCCAATCCTACTGGAAGATTTTCCTGGTTACCATAGATAGCCAATATAGGCTCCATATTCCTCCCTTACTAGAAGTTTCAGCTAGTCTCACCCATACAGATTCCTGTAATTTCCATTGCACTATGATTGTAGTTCATTCCCAAAATATGCCTCATTTCAGGTTGCTTTTCTCAGTACACGTTCTATCCTTCCCATACCTGATCCCTTTCTGTTCCTGTTTCCACCTACTATGAGTATACCTGCTATATCAATTATCTTTCCTCTTCCCAGAGATTTTCTTGCATCTCTTGAACCTTCCTTGTTACTGAGCTATTTTGAGTCTGTGAACTTTAGAATGATTATCCATACTTTACAGCTAATAACCTCTTATAAGTGGATATATATTATGTTCGTCTTTATGGGTCTCAGCTACCTCACTTTGGTTTATTATTATTATTATTATTATTATTATTATTATTATTATTTCTTCCATTTTTGTCTGCAAATTTCATGATGCTATTGTTTGGAATAGCTCAGTAATTAATACTCCACTTTGTAAAAGTACTTTATTTTTTGTAATCAGTTTTCAGTTGATTTAGGCTGTTTTCAGTTTGTGGCTATTGTGAATATGACTGCTATGAACATAGTTAAGCAAATTCTCATATGATAGGATGAATTAACCTTTGGGTATATGTCTATGAGTAGTATAGTATAGTATAGTATAGTCTTGATATAGGTGGATGGACCCCAATTTTCTGACAAACATTCCTATTGATTTCCAATACGACTGTGTAAGTTTCCACTCCCAGCAGCAATGAAGGACTGTTCCCCTTGCTCAACATTCATGAGCAGTTACTTGTGGTTTTGGTCTTAGCCATTCTGACAGATATAAGATGGAATCTCAGAATCATTTTAATTTGCATTTTCCTGATGGCTAAGGATGTTGAACATTTCTTTAAGTGTTTCTTAGCCATTTGCTATTCTTTCCTCTGTGGAGAATTCTCTGTTGAGACCTGTACCACATTTTTAACTGGATTATCTGGTGTTTGATGTCCACTTTCTTCAGTTTTTCATATATTTTGGAAATGAGCCCTCTGTTCCATTTATCATATATATATATTTGTATATTAATTTTTTAGTTAATTTTGTTGTTGTCTCTGTCTCTGTCCCACAGAAAGGAGCAACACCATGTTCTTCTCAAAGCAGTTTATTCAGGAACCTTTCTTTCTGTAATGCAAGCAGCAATCTTTCTTTTCTTTTCTTCTCTCCCTCTTCCCAGCCCAGGAGCACACTCCTTTATATCCTCCCTCAACTCTGCCTCCTCAGTCCAGACTGCGTAATCTCAGTTCATAGGTCCATGTCACATGGCCTGATCTTGCGTCATGGTGCACCTGTGCAGCTCTCACAATGGATGTGGCTAGTTTCAGGTGTGTGAGGAAGTCAGGTGCTAGTCATGAGACTTAGCTGTAGTCCCGGGAGCCATCTTGGGACTGTCGTCACACCCGCTCCCCACATCTTGTAACCAATGACTTTGCTGAAAGTGTTTAACTCTAAGAGTTCTTCGGCAAAATTTTGAGGGTCACTTATATACACTGTCGTATCATCTATGAATAACAATACATTAATTTGTTCCTTTCCTATTTGAATCTTCTCAATATCTTTTTGTCATCTTATTGCTCTAGCTAAAACATCAAATACTATATTGAATATATATGTAGAGATTGGACACATTGCTCTGTCCTTAATTTTAGTAGAATTGCTTTAAATTTCTGTCCATTTAATTTGATATTTGGTATTGACTTGATGTATTTTGTCCTTATTATTTTTAGGTAAGTGCCTTGTATTCCTGACCTCTTCAAGAGTTTTAGCATGAAGGGGTGTTAGAGTTCAGGAAAAGCCTTTTCTGCATCTAATGAAATAATTGTTTTTTCCTCATTGTTTCTTTACATGGTAGATTACATTGATGGATTTTCAGACGTTGAACCATCTGGAACAATGCCAGCTTGGTCATGGTGTATGATGGTTTTGATGTGTACTTTGAATTGGTTTGTAATTATTTGATTGAGTACTTTTGCATCAATCTTCATAAGGGAAACCTTCTTTCTTGGTTGAGTATTTGTATGGTTTAGGTATCAGGGTGACTATGGCCTCATTAAACGAATTCAGCAATATGTCCTGTATCTATTTTGTGGAAGAATTTCTAGAGTTGCTATTAACACTTCTTTAAATGTCTAGTAGAATTCTGTACTGAATTTATTTATTTATTTATTTATGTTGGGAAACTATGAATGACTGCTTCTATTTCCTTAGGGGTTATGCGCCTATTCAAATTGTTAACATGATCTTGATTTATGTTTGGATAAATGGAATCTATCATGAGTATCATCCCTTTCATTTAAATTGTCCAATTTATGGTGTATAGGTTTTTAAAATAAGACCAAATGATTCTCTGGCTTTCCTCAGTATCTGTTGTTATATCCCTTATTTTTTAAAGTGCTTTTTTTAAATTTACATTCCAAATGTCAGTAAATTCCATTCCCAGTAAACCATCCAAAATTTCTTCACCCCATTCCTCTCTCCTTTGCCCCTGGGAGGATGTTCCTCTACCCACAACTCTTCCCAAGCCAACTATGGACTTTATCCTCCTTTCCTTGGGCATCTATTCTCTACAGGATTAGGCAATCTTCTCCAACTGACACCAGACAGGAAGTCCTCTGCTACATATGTACTGAGGGCCCTGGACTAACCCATTCATGGCTTAGTCTCTGGGAACTCCCAGAGCAAATGGATGGCACTAGAAATTATCACTTTTAGTGAGATAATCTAGACCTAATAGGACATGCATGGTATATACTAACTGATAAGTGAATATTACCTGGAAAGTACAAATGCGATACAACTCACAGATCATGGTATGTATTCACTAGTGGATAGTAGCTGAAAGAACAGATTTGATACAATCCACAGACCCTAAGAAGGTTAACCTGAAGGAAGGCTCAAGTGATGATACTTCATCACCATTTAGAAGAGATAACAAAATAATCAGGAGAGGCAGAGAGAAGGGGGGACTTTGGTGGGAGAGGGGAGGGGAAAGAAAAATAGGAAGAGGATCAGGTTGTAGTACCAGATCAGCCCTATGTCTGGGAGGTCCCATTCATAAAATCATGAAGACGGAGAGCAATGCAATCAAGCAAGAGGTTTAATGATCCAGTGCACTGGGGTGACCCTGTAATTGGGACAGAGGTGACCCCCAGTAACAGAAGCACATACCTTATATACACTTGTGGAGGCCAGCTTTTTGCAACAGCATGAGTTGGTCCTTGATGACACACATTGACCCTTACATTCATCAATGGTGAGATATCTTTGGCCCACGGATGGGGGACTGCTAAGGTCCCTTCCCGTTTTGTGGTTAGCTCATTCACGCAGATGGGGGACTTCTAAGCGTTGTTAGCTCATTTCGGGGAACAGGGTGTTATCCTAAATTCTTTGAACAGTGTGTTAAGGTCCCAGTCACCTAGTGTTTCCCTAAGGTGGCCTTTCAGAAGCGAAGCCCAGAGGCCTAGGAGAATGAATGGGAACTGCTGCAAGAGGTGATGGGGGAGGGGGACCATCTGGAAAGTCCAATACACCAGGCATGTGAGAGGTTCCTAGGACCCAATGGGGATGTTTTTAGTTGAAAGACCACTGGATTTTCATTTCTGATTTTGTTAATTTGGATATTCTCTCTCTGCCTTTCAGTTTGATTGGCTAAGGGTTTGTCTAACTTGTTGATTTTCTCAAAGAACCAGTTCTTGGTCTTGTTGATTCTTTGTATTGTTGTCTGTTTCTACTTTATTGATGATAGCCCTGAGTTTGATTATTTTCTGTTGTATATCCTTCTTGCTTGCATTTGCTTCTTTCTGCTCTAGAGTTTTCAAATGTGCTTCTAACTGGATAGTGTGATATCTTACTAATATATTTATTAAGACACTTAGTACTATAAACTTTTCTCTTAGCACCACTATAATTGTGTCCCATAAGTTTGGGTATGTTGTGCTCTCATTTTCATTGAATTTTAGAAAATCTTTAATTTCTTTCTTGACCCAGTGGTCATTGAATAGAGAGTTGTTTAGTTCCTGTGGGTTGGTAGGCTTTCTGTTGTTTTGTTGTTGAAGTTCAGCTTTAATCCATGTTGTCTGAAAAGAAACAGGGTTATTTCAATTTTCTTGTATCTGTTGAGATTATCTTTGTGTCTAAGTATATTGTCAATTTTTTGAGAAGGTGCTGAGAAGGTATATTATTTTCTTTGATTTTTTATTAAGTTATTCGTTTAGTTATTCTTCCTTCCTAGTGCCTTCCTAGTCCCTGCCTCTCATCTTCCCTCCCCAACATCCACCCCTTCTGGGAGATTACATTGTCCTAATTTTCTAACTTGTCCCACAGATGCACCCCCATCAGTGTGTATCCTCCACTGCTGTCTTCCTCTGCCCTCCTTCCATCTCAACACTCCTGCTCCCATTCCCACCCCTCCCCCATCCATACACCTAGTTCCATTCACTCCTTCTCCTTCTCGGTGAAATTCAAGTGTCTCCCCTTGGGCCCTCCTTGTTACTTACCTTCTTGGGTCTGTGGTTTGTAGCATGGTTACCCTGTATTTTGTGACTAACATTCAGTTATAAGTGAGTACTTACCTTTCTGGGTCTGGGTTACTTTTCAAGTTCCAACCATTTGCCTGAAAAGCTTTTGTAAGTCAAAGGGCATTTTCAAAAGGATAAAACATCAGCCTACAAAATGGGAAAGGATTTTCAGCAACTCCACATCTGACTGAAGAGTGATATGTAGAGAGAATTTTGCTTTCTTTGAAAACACAGTGTGACGGTTTGCATCTGCTTGGCCCAGGGAGTGGAATGTGATGGTTTGCACATGCTTGGTCCAGGGAGTGGCACTATTAGACCATCTGGCCTTTTTTGAG
Source organism: Rattus rattus (assembly GCF_011064425.1). Classification (NCBI taxonomy): domain Eukaryota; kingdom Metazoa; phylum Chordata; class Mammalia; order Rodentia; family Muridae; genus Rattus; species Rattus rattus. The sequence continues at coordinate 119,531,853 of NC_046159.1, forward strand.
GAGATATGTCACTGTGGGCTGGGCTTTGAGACCCTCTTCCTACCTCCTCCTGGGATGCTGAGTCTGTTCCTGGCTTCCTCAGGTGAAGATGTACAACTCAGCCTCTCGTTCTGCCTGGATGCTGCCATGCTCCCACCTTGATGATAATGGACTGAACCTCTGAACCTGTAAGCCAGCCCCAATTAAATGTTGTCCTTTGTAAAACTTACATTGGTCATTGCTGTTGTAAAAATATAAAAATAAATGAGTATAGTGATCTTTTACTCCAATATATCCAGCACCTCAGTGCCCCAAGATATCTGCTAGATATTTTGGTGGAAACACATCCCAGCCACACACTTTCCTACACTCAAACCCTCACATAAAAGAACACACAACACAATAATCTCAGATCCAATTGATAAGATATAATTGCCCACTTAAACATACAAAGCTGGGTACCATCCATCCCTTGAGAATATTAATAACAACCCGTAATTACACAGAGCAGAATCTTAACATCACCTGCCATGGCTTCTCACCATCTCCCATCTCCTTTCTCTTCTTTTTCTTCCAGTCTCCTCCTCTTCCTTCAAACTTCTCTCCTGCCCATCCTTCCTTCTCCTCCAATGACAGGCCTCCTTCTATCCTGTACCTGCCCCTCACCTGTACTTTACCAATTCAATGGGGAGGTGGTTCTGGTGAAGTCACCTGAGTTCTGAGTAAGTGACTAGGCAGCTGTCCTTGGGGCAGTGGAATTAGCATCAAAATACAGATAACTTCAGGGCAAACCACAACAGGTCAAGGTGTCTGTTCACAACAATAAGACCCTAACTAAGACACACACCGAAATAATAAGAATGTTTTTGTTTTAATCCCAGGTGAGGGCTATGGAACTGCTTCAGATTGTCCACAGCAGTTCATTGTGATTTGCCTTGTGCTCTAGCTGTGGTTTTGCCAGGTGCAGATGGTTTCTGTAGCTGTGTGATATTGGGATTCTGGGGACTTTTCAGAGAGTATGTGAATGCTGGATCCATTAGTGACTAAGTGTTGATTTGTTTGTGGGTTATTGCAGTTTTTTAAATGGCCCTGTGCAAAGAGAGGAGAAGAAAAAAAAATTATGGCAAAGATCAAGCTTGCCCCAATTGGCATATCTCCTCTTGGCATGAAGTAGTCTAATGATTTTTCTACCCTGAATTTATTCAGGGATTTCTTTTTTTCCCTCTCCAATCTATTCTTCTTTCTCTCCTAACTAGTGGTAAGGGGTTTGAAGGGAATAAGAGGGGTAGTAAAGTGTAGAAGAAAAAAAAAAGGAACCCATAAATTAGTAAAAATCTCAAGCTACAGTTGATATATAAAATATATAAACTCAAGAAACTAGATATCAACAAACCAACTAAAATTTTTAATAAAGTGTATAGATCTAAACAGAATTCTCATTCTCAACAGAGGCATCTCTAATGACTGAGGACTCAAAGAAATGTTCACCATGCTTATTCTTCATGGAAACGCAAATCAATATAACCCTGAGATTCCATCTAACACCTGTCAGAATGGCTAAGTTGAAAAAGTCAAGCAAGAGCTCATGCTGTGAAGGATGTTGAGCAAACGGAACACTACTCCATTGTGGGTGAGAGTGCAGACTTATACAACCACTCAGGAAAATATGGAATAGATCTGTCTCAATACCCAACAATACCACTCCTGGGTATGCACCCAAAAGATGATCTGCTGTACCACAAAAGGACACTTGCTCAACTATGTTCATAGCTACTTTATTCATAAAAGGCAAAAACTGGAAGCAATCTAGACATCCCTCAGAATGTGGTATCATTCTAGTGTATTTCATAGCTATCACAATGACTTCATGAAATTCATAGACAAATGGAATGAACTAGAAAATATCATCCTGAGTGAGGTAACCCAGTCACAGAAAATCACACATGGTATGCACTCACTGCTAAGTGGATAGTGGCCCAAAAGCTCAAATTACCCAAGATGCAATCCATGGATCACATGACACTCAAGAAGAAGGATGGCCAAAATGTGGATGCTTCACTCTTTCTTAAAAAGGGGAACAAAAATATCCATAGGAGGGCACAGGGAGGCAAAGTTTAGAGCAGAGATGGAAGGAAAGGCCATTCAGAGCCTGCCCCACATGTGATATATATATATATATATATATATATATATATATATATATATATATATATACACACACACACACACACACACACACACACACATACACAGCCACCAAAACTAGATAAGATGGATGAAGCTAGGGAGTGCATGCTGACAGGAACTGGGTATAGATCTCTCCTGAGAGACATAGCCAGAACATGTCAAATACAGAGGCGAATGCTAACTGCAAAACACTGAACACAGAACAGGACCTCAATGGAGGAATTGGAGAAAGGATTGAATGAGCTGAAGGGGCTTGCAACCCCATAAGAACAACAATGCCAATGAACCAGAGCTTTCTGGGTCTAAACCAATACTCAAAAAATGTAAATGGACAGACCTATGGCTCCAACTGCATATGTAGCAAAGGATGGCCTTGTTGGGCACCAATGGAAGAAGAAGCCCTCAGTCCTGCCAAGATCAGGCCCCTAGTGTAAGTGTAGGGGATTGTCGGGGTAGGGAGATAAGGGGGGGGGTGGATGGGGAGAGGAATACCTTTATAGAAGGGGAAGGGAGATGGGGGTTTATGGATAGGAAACTGGAAAGGGAATAACATTTGAATTGTAAATAAATACCCAATGAGAGAGAGAGAGAGAGAGAGAGAGAGAGAGAGAGAGAGAGAGAGAGTGAGTTGGGGAAAAAACTGGAAAAGCCAACAAAACAAAACAAAACAAAACAAAACAAAATAAAACAAAAAAACCAGGGCCAATAACCAGCACAACTTGAGCCTCATCCCCTGGGCAAGCACCAATCCCTGAAACTACTAATGACATTTTCTTGTGCTTGTAGACAGGAGTCTAGCATGACTGCCCTCTGAGAGTCCTGACCCACTAACTAAGTCAAACCACAACCAAACAATGGATGGAGCTTGGGGACTCTTATAGAAGAATAGGAGGAAGGATTGTAGCCCCTAAGGGTATAGGAACTCCACAGAGAGACCAACATAATCAAATAACCTGAAACCTTGGGGCTCTCAGAGACGGAACCACCAACTAAAGAACATACACAGGCACCTAGGCCTTCCTGAACATATGTAACAGATGTACAGCTTGGCCTTCATATATATATACCAACAACTGGATTGGAGTCTATCTCAAAACCTGTTGTCTGTATGTGGGATATGTTCTAGCTGAGCTGCCTTGTCTGTGCTTAGTGGGAGAGGAAGCACCTAGCCTTGCAGAGACTTGAAGTGCCAGAGTTGGAGGATACTCTTTAGAGAGAAAGGGAGGCGAAGAAGAAAGGGGGAAGGAATATGGGAAGGGTTACTGGGAGTGGGGCAAGGAGCAGGATGTAAAGTGAATAAGTAAGAAAAATAAACGACAACAACAAAACAAAACAAAAACCAAGCAAACATGAAATCTGTAGGCAAATGGAAAGAACTAGAGAAGATAATCCAAAGTAAGATAACTCAGACACAGAAAGACATACACATATGTATTTACTTATAAGTACTTTATTAGTCAGAAAGTATTGGATAACTATGCTACAATTCACAGACCTAAAGAAGCTAAGTAAGTAAGTAAGGTCCAAGGGAGGATGCTGGAGTCTCACAGAGAAGGGGGGAAAATACATATCTGGGATGGATGGAGGGAGGGGACCAGGTGGGAGAGGAAGTGGGGAGGGGAACAGGAAGGATCAAATGTGGAGAGGATAGAGAGAGAAAACTGGAAGAGAGAACTGAGATGGTGATTATGGGTCAGGTCTGTGAAGAAATAGAAACCTAGGACAAGGGAAATGGCCAAGCCCCTATGAGGGTGACGCTAACTAAGTCTCCTAGCAATCAGGGATATGGAACCTGAAATGGCCAATGGGGAAAAACTTCCAATGGAAAAATTTCCACCACTGAAACGTCATTCCACAATTTATCCTGACTATATGATAAGCAGGGACAAAGATGGGGCAGAAATTGAGGAAATGGCCAACCAATGACTGTCTTAATTTGAGACCCATACCATAAGAGTTACCTCCCCTGACATTACTAATGATATTCTCCTATACTTGCAGATAGGAATGGAGCTCAGAGGCTTTGTCCAGCATCTGATGGAAACTGAAGCAGAAACCCACAGTGAAACAATAGGGAACAGATTCAGAAGGAAAAAAGAAGGGACAGAACCAGAGGGATCAAAGGATCCCCTAAAGGCTGCCTTGTCTAGGCTCAATAGGAGAAGATGTACCTAGTCCTACTGAAATTGGATAGGCCAAGGTGGGTTTATATCTATGGGAGGCTCGCCATGTCTGAGGAGAAAGGAAAAGGAGGATGTGGAGAGGAAAAGAGTAAGAGAAGGATTGGGAGAAGAAGATGGAGATGTAAAGTAAATATGTTAATTATATTAAATAAGTAAAATTAAGGAATTTAATTTTACTTTAAGGAAAAAAGAAAAAGAAAGTAAAGAGAAAGAAAAAATAGATATCTTGGATTTTTGAGCTGGAATTCTTCTACTTTTTCTAGTTTTATTATTAGGTTTGCTCTTTACATAGTGTCCAAAATGTTCTGCATGTTATGTGTCAGGATTATTTTAGATTTAGTATGTAATTTGACCATTATATCAGTTTCTTCTATCTTATCTTTTTAAGCCCTTGATCTTCTCCCATTTCTTGTATTCTGTGAATGATGCTTGTGTCTGTTGTAGTTCCTGTTCATTTACCTAAATTTTCCATCTCCAGGATTTTCTCAGTTTGTATTTTCACACTGCTTCTATTTCCATTTCTGGGTTTAGAACAGGTTAATCATTTTGTCACCTCGTTTAATTTTTCTTGACTTTCTTTAAGGGATTTATTCATTTCCTCCTATGTTTGTTTCCTTAATTTCTTTAAGGTATTTATTCATTTGCTCATTAAGATCTCTATCATCATATAAAGTTGGTTTTAAGGCCACTCTTTTGCCTGTGGTAATATTCGTGCCCTGTTGTAGTAGGATTGCTGGGCTCTGATGCTGTCAGATTGACATGACCCCTGTTCATTGTGTTCTTATGCTGGCCTTTAAGCATATGGATGTAGAGAAACTCGAAAGGGCCAAGAAGCCAATCATAAATTGACACTAACAAACTAAATGAGATGGGGGAGAACAGGGCAAACTTCTCAACACAATTATTGTAAAATCGCTACCTCTACTTGTAGGGGGACTGATCTTCATTCAGAAACATTTAGATACAACCTAACTGTTAATAATATGCCACATTATTTGCTATCTATAATGGAATCATGGGAATCAAACCAATAAATAAAAATGAATCTATGAGAAATGCGACTACTTTAAAACTCCGTGCAGACATCAGAAGATCAGACTCTATTATTGACTACAAGTTAGATGATCACAGGGGCAGGAAAAGCTCCTCCCCTTGCAGTTTATAGAGGCTCATTATCTGCTGAAAGGTTTGCCAATGATTCTGGCTAGATGCAGCCCTCCCATCTACAGAGGCCAAGTTTGTGTTCTTTGTTCCTATTTATCACTATAGAGAAGGTATTTCCTTAGCGGAGATAAATATTGTTTTCAGCAAGTGAATCAAAGGAGCAAAGTTCAAACACACGAGACACCCATCAGTTCCAAACAGACAGAAAAGATGAAATAAAGAAGCAAAGGAACTGTTCAGTTTTGCCTTTTACAAAGTTCTTCGGAGTGTCTCCTTCACAAGCAGCTAGATAAAGCTGCAATAAATTAGAACCACTCTTCCCAATATTCAATTTGTCTCCTAAATTGCATTTCACCTTGAACAAAGCTGGAGTGTATTTTCCAATATTGTAATAATGACAAAAGTCACATCAATTCTGGGGACTCCTGTAGCTCACCTCTCAAAAGTAAAAGTGTTAGACTTAGGTCTATTCATTTGCTTTAACACTTTCTGAAAAACTAATTCAAGCAATTGTCTCCACAATTTGACCTAAGATTTGTAGCTGGAAGGGAAACTCAGACACTATTAGAGAAATCTGCTTCTTGCCCATGTTTGCCTACCATCTTCAGGAAGTTAATTAACTACATGAAATGTTTTCTTGAAATATGAAAAATGGGGAAATAGAAACTAAGTCTACTGTATTTTTTTATAACTCAAATTTACAGATGATTATTGAGAATGATATTCAACGTGCATTTTTATTTGATCTGGCCATTCAATTGGTAAATTTTAAATCTTGTTTCTTAAATGTTCACAACGTTGTTTGCGTGGCTTGATTATTTTAGCCTTTGGCCAGTGAACATCAAGTGTCTGCTAAGGTACAAGGTAACCTAATATTTCAATTTGAATAACAGGTGGTAGGTTATTTCAAAGGCTTAGTTTGGTACTAAGCCTTGAACAAGGTACTAAGGTTTGAACAAATCATAACCACAGGACAGATAGAAGATGCTGCAGATATGAGCAGAGGAAAGGGTGGCATGCAGATCTTTGAACCACTGACTACTCTTCTAAATAGGCAACTTACTGCTTATCACAAATAATATAGTGTGGAGACCATCCAACAAGTCCCAGTAATGTGTATTCTGCCCCTGTGTTTTCAGTGCTCTAGATTCCCATTGAAGTACAAAGGAAGATGTTTATCTATCTCAGCTAGGTTCTTGTATTTGTTAGAACACTCCCCAAGTATGTGTAGATACTCGCAGATGGCATATTCATTGTTAAAGACCAAATATTTGTGCATATGGGGCTTTAGCTATGCTTATACTGATATAGAATATTATATTCCAGAGACTGACATCTTGATTTTGTGGGATGTTAGCACAGGGAAAGTATCTATGTATCAGTCTAACTTAAAAAAAGACACGAATGAAGGTCCCTTAAGACTTGAGTGATAGTTAGGGAAAATTGCCTTTTCAGGTCCCTGAATCTTTAAAATGGAGGAACCTAGCATGATTCCTGTGCATACAGTAGTGAGAAAGATATTTGTGGACGAGAAATCGTAAGTAAGAAAAATTGAAATACCAAGATCAAGCACATCTAGTACAGTTATCATGCAGGAGGTCAACCTGATCTGGTATATGCAAAGGCTACAGTCAATGGTTGTCCATGATGAAACAGACTGGGGCACTACACTGGCGTTAGTTCTAAAAGAAGTGAATGTTCATTAGTATTTATTGAATCCTGCAATTTTTGTTTCTTACTTTACAGAAAGCATTGCACAGATACTAGGGACTACAAAGGATTGAAAATAACAACGACACAGATACCTAACGTTATTTGGACACACTGAGATGTATACAAACATTTTATATTCCACTTCTTAGTCTTTCACCTTTTTCTATTGTTACAAAACTTTCTGTAAATAAAATGACATCATTTTCAATGATATTTCCTTTGTTTTCTAATGAACAGTGGTGAGTCTTTGTGCCCCTAGCATAGATAGAACTCAACAGATCAGCAATTAACAAATGCAAATGGTTTCAACCTCCAGAATTTAGTAATATCAGAAGCACTTTATAGTGTCACAGTTGTCCAAATGATATGTATTGTTAATGCGTCAGTTCAGAAGCCACACTACATAAGTTTTATTACCATAGAGGATGCTTGTAGCCAACTATCGCACTGAGTATGGGGACCACAATGGAGCTAGAGAAAGGTCTGAAGGAACTGAAGGGGTTTGCAACCCCATAGGAAGAACAACAATATCAACCAACCAACCAACATCCCTAGAGCTCCTAGGGCCTAAAACACCAACCGATGAGTACACATGGAGGGACACATGACTTGAGCCACACATGTAGAAGATGATGGCATTCCTCTGGCGTCAACAGAAGCCCTTGGTCCTGTGAAGGCTAGATTCCTGAGTGTAGGGGAATGCTAGGGCAATGAGGTGCGAGTGGGTGGGTAGGAATGAGAGCATCTTCATAGAAGCAGAGAGAGGGGGAGAAGGGATGGGAGAGGGGGAAAGGGAATAACATTTGAAATGTAAATACATAAAATATACAATAAAATGTTTTGCAAAAAAAAGTTTTATCACCATTTAACTGCACAGAGGCAAAAATCAATCCACCCTTCTCTTCACATTCTGTTCTTCAGTTTTATCCTTAAGTTCTTCTAATCCTCTTCTGACAAGTTAAAAGGCATTTTACATTCCAACTGGGTCCTTTTCTCTCTGCACAATAATAGTTGATTGAAAGCATTTTTAGTCTTTATCTATATTTATTCCTATAGTATTTTACGTCAAACAACTATGACACAGAATCTCATATGATTCAGAAAAATTACATGTTTCACCAAAACCAAAAAGACAAAATCTGAACGAACTGACACAGTTTGATTTCAAATGCAAATTGCAATGTATAGTAGAATTGCAGGAAGATTCCATATACTCGCTGGCCGAAAGAAAATGAGTACTCAGTGAAAGATAAGTGCTTAGCATGTGCATATGTCTTAACAATAAAAAGTAGTCAAAATGGACTGCCTGAAAAATTTAGAAAGTATGATTTAAACATTTTTCATTATCCTTCAGACCTATTTGTCTCATGAAACTATACTTTTAAATCTTGATGCTGTTTTCCCATAGCATTTTCTCTCCACGTGATTTCACACACACACACACACACACACACACACACACACACACACGCACACCTAACTTTTGAAATATTTATCATTATTAATTGAACTCAAAATTATCTTCAACCAAATGATTGTATGAAATTTAAGACAACAGAACTAGTGCTAAATTTATCTGAACACTAAGCTGGATGTTTGCATAGCTTTACTGATGATGTCATAATGCTAATACTAACTCATCCCAATACTTGGCCTGCTGGAATTATAAATGCAACCATGCCATTGCTTTCTCTTTCTTTCCTAACACTTTTCTGTGACTCATTTTCTTTTTACTACTTTATATTGTTTTCTTTGTTGGATATATATATGTATATATATATATATATATGGAACACCACAAATATTATTGTGAATATGAAAATCTGAAACTTTAGTTCATTTTGGGTAATTTACAGTGCAACTGTTTTTGAAGAACAATATGGGGATTCCTCTGAAAATTAAAAATAGATTTGCTGTATGATTCAATAGTGGGATCCAGTCCCATGCTACATTTCTACTAATGGAAATGTAGTGAGTGTTTTTAATCCTATATAAATACACCCATGAAAATTTAATAATTATTTAGAATAGCAAAGTCTGAAAACAACACAAATATCTACTAAAGAGAAAAATAAACATGATATAGTATGGACACACATTAGGATTTAACCCAATGTTCAAGCAAATAAATAACTGGTGATATATTCAGTTGGAGAATGCAAGCCTAGCATGTACAGTGCTCTGGGCTGAACATCCAACAACATAGAAAATGGAAATAAATCCTACTGCTCACATATATAAACCTGGGAGGAATTTTGCTAAGTGAAATTAGCCAGTCTGTGAGTAAGAAGTGCTACATAATTCTATTCTTTCAGCACCCCAAATCATCTAAGTCAGAGAACATGAGAAGAGAATGCAGAGTTTATGGAGATTGCAAAGCATGATTTTTATCCACAATTTTTTAATTTAAAAATGACATCTAAGTTCCAGAGATCTTCTTTACAACATAGTTCTTATAATTAGTGTTATTTTTTTTGTCATTTACTTAAAATGTATTAAGGTAGACTGCATGTGAATTTTTTTTTCTTTTTTGCTTTGTTTACCTTATAAAATGAGAAACTTTGGACACGATAGTTATGTTTAATATTGGATTGGATTGTTCCTATAATGATCACATGTGTATGAACAGCCTCATCAAAATATACACGAATATGTGCATATTTTTAATACAAACGATATATTAAATCACACATACTGAGCAATACATTAGTTTGACTGTTTAAATGGGTTTGAAGAGTTGGTTCAGCAGAGACTGAAGGAAAGGCCATTCAGAGCCTGCCCCACCTGGGGATCCAGCCCATATATATACAGCCACCAAACCTAGACAATATTGATGAAGCCAAGAAGTGCATGCTGACAGGAGCCTGATGTAGCCATCTCCTGAGAGGCTCAGCCTGAGCATGACAAATACAGAGGTAAATGCTAGCAGCAAACCAATGAACTGAGAATTGGAGAAAGGATTGAAGGAGCTGAAGGGGCTTGCAACCCCATAAGAACAACAATTCCAACCAATAAAAGCTCTCAGGGACTAAATTACCATCCAAAGAATATACATGGACAGACCCATGGCTCCAGCTGTGTATGTAGTAGAGGATGGCTTTGTTGAGCACCAATGGGAGGACAAGCATCTGGTCCTGCCAAGGCTTAACCCACACTGTGCAGGAGAATGTCAGGACTGGGAGCCAGGAAGAGGGGGTGGTTGGGGAGGGAGAGACACCCTCATAGAAGAAGGGAGAGTGGGGATAGGATAGGGGATTATGGACAGAACACTGGCAAAGGGAATAACATTTGAAATGCAAATAAAAGATATTCAACATAAAATACATAAAGTCAGACTCCCCCATGTTCTTAGTTCGCATATTTTCTGTGTATAGAACAAAGATAGCATATTCACAGCTGAGCAGAAATTTAGTAGGTTAAAGGGAAAGATCTTTGAAATTATAAATGAGAAAATTGATTTATATAAACATTTGTCTTGTTTTGTAGATAGATGGATAGTTAGATAGATAGATACCTATGCAAGAAATATCTGTAATCCTCAGTGTATTGTTTAAGTCCTAGAGACGGTGAGTTTGTTTAAAGCTATTGTTTTAGGGGCTGGTATAAGAGATTAGATGGTAAAGTTGTAAAGTTGTTTACCATGCAAACTAAGGACTTTAATTTAATCCTTATACAAGCCTAAATACATGGATTGATCTTGAAAATCTACACAGAGGTGGAAATAAAAGTTTTTGTTTTGTTTCTTTTTTTTTTTTAAGGGTTGGCTCAGAAGTTAAGAACATTTACAACTCTTTCAGAGGACTGGAGTTTGTTTTCCAGGACCCACAAGATAGCTCACAATTATCTAGACATTGAGCTCCATGAAGCACAAAAATAATGAAAACTTGTTTTTAAAAACATCATTGCAACAACAGTGTTTTGGAGAGAAAACGAGATTTTCTTTTATTTCCTGATTTATATTATGCATAATATAAAGAAATAGAATGCTTTCTATATGCCTGTAAACTACAAAAATTTAAAATTGCTGGATTATTTTCATTTATATGTGTGTGTGTGTGAGCATGTGTGCACACTTGTATGTGTGTGTTAATGTTCACCATGTGTGTGCTGGTTCTCACAGCGGCAAAGGGCTCAGATCTAGAATTAAAATTATAGGCGGGTGGAAGATGCCTGATATGGATCATGGCAACCGAACCTGGGTCCTCAACACATCACTAAACACTCTTAACCACCAAGCCTGCGTACTGATGTTTAAGTAGAATATTTATCTTATTTTGTGATGAAGATACTTGACATCATGAGCACACTATAGATAATGGTCAATATTGAATGCGGTCGACTAATCTTAAGCAGAATATTTTGAACATTGTTATGAAAATTGCTTGTTATCCGTTTTTATGGTTTATTTTCTTTATGCTTACTGTAACCACACAAAGCTTTTACATTCTAAAAACCCTCATCCTTTCTCTTCTAAATAACTGAGAAATGAGGCGCAGAACACAAAGAAACAGTGCATTCTAATGCTGTGGAATTATGAGAATATTCACTTTGCCTGAGGAGATTTTCTGCCTTTGCAGCTTGGAGACATACTCAGGGGACATTTATTTTTATGAAGTGAATTTCAGATGAAACATTTAAACAGTAGTATAATAAACACTATTTATGTGCATAATTCAGGTTCTGAAATCCTTCCTATTGATGCCTATGAGGCAATAAATAAAATTTAGAAGTTAGAAATTATAATTTTGATAATAATGATGGCTCATTATCGAGTTTGATAAAGAAGATGTAAAGTTATTGAGAAGAAATTTATTTTTCATGATGTATTTAGCATGGTGTTTGCATCACTACAGTGTTAACCTTTGAACTTTAGCAACTGTGTGGTAACAGGACCATGGATAGAGAAGCACTAGGTTTATTTCTCCAAACTCTTATATTGGTTCTTAGATGCTGTCTGTAATACATGCACTGTTTGTGTCAAAAAGGCTAAATAATATATAACAATAAACGTTCCGCCTATAGTACTGATTATTGTATCTTAGATTTTGCTTCATGCAACTCAAACATATATTCTTATGAGTATTCACATATAATATTCTTTTAAAATTTGTAATTTTATGCTTATTTTTACCTTATTACTCCTACTTTAGCGCAACTTTATCTCTTATTTGCATTTTAAGCATGTTGTATGTTATGTGTGTTTTGCACATGTCTATCTACTTTGAACTTGTTATTTAAATTTCTTCACTTACAAATAAGATTGATTTTGTGTTCAGTGCATTTCTTAAACATTGGAAAATCTGGTTTTTTGAACCATAATTGTACATTGTATGCTCCTTTGTGTGTGTGTGTGTGTGTGTGTGTGTGTGTGTGTGTGTGTTGTACACCTATGAAGGTCAGAGGTCAAAACTGGTCTTGATTTTTCTTTTTCCGTCATGGATCTCAGGGATCATATTCAGGATCTCACCTTGACTGCGAGTACCATTATCTGCTGAGCCATTTCCCTCTCTAAGATAATCTAAAACTTAACTTAATATGGTCATCCTTTAAAAACAATTTGACAGTATTTTGTGCTTTTATTCTTATGTCCTGTTTTTATTTTTGGAAGTACTAGAAATAATTCAATTGCTTACTTGAATCATATTTTTACTACACTTTTTTTTAAATTCTCAAGTAGTTCTTTTATAATTACACAAGTTATGTATGTTTTGTTTGTTCATATATTTAGAAGTTTATAATAAATTTATATTATAATTATAAAATTATAACAAAGATATTATAATTATAAAATTTAACATAAACATTATAATAAGTAAATCCTGTTAATTTATTTGTATTTTACTTAGTACTCTATTGCATGTGAGGCTTCATGTAAAACTTTAGGACTCTTAAGTTATTTTAAGTCTCAACTACTCTTTCAAAACAACCTACGGTGCTGAGACAGACCTTAGATCTGTGAAGAAAAAGTAGTTTATTATGCAATGATAAAGTTTTGGCAGTGCAATTTGGTGGAATTATGCTAATCTCCAATAAATGGCTCTCATATTTCTCCAGAATATGAGAGTGCATTTTCCCCACTACTATTGGTCCTGTTACTGTTTCTAGGACGACTTCTATTCTGGACATTTTAATATGAATGGGCTATTGTGTTTTATTTTGTATTTGGCAACATATTTTCTAGCTTGATACATGATTACAATGATATCCTATTCAAAAACAAAGATAAAACAAAACAAAAACTTACCACTTAGAGTATAAGCCAAAGAAACCCTAATGTGGCCTCTCTCTCTCTCTCCTCTCTCTCTCTCTCTCTCTCTCTCTCTCTCTTTCTCTCTCTCTCTCCTCCCTCTCTCTCTCTCTCTCTCTCTCTCTCTCTCTCTGATTGTGCTTATTATTTATTAAACAGCATATATAAGCATGGCTGGGAAAAGGGAAAAAGAATCATCTAAAAAATAGGTTTTATCTGAGACTTACAAAGAAAGAACTTACTTTACTGAACCTTACTGACCCAAACCCATGTCCACTTGTTGAATTCAACATTTATTATAGGAAAATCATTGATTTCAATGTCAGCTGGTCTCAGTCAGACATATATTTAGCTAGTACCATTTTTGACATACCCTCTTTCTATACAGACACACAAAGAGACACATAGACACATACAGACACAAACACACACACACACACACACACACACACACACACACACACACACACACACGCGAGAGCTCATACAGACACAGACAGAGAGAAAGAGAGAGAGAGAGAGAGAGAGAGAGAGAGAGAGAGAGAGAGAGAGAGAGAGATTACACACTACTTTGGTTAATGCCATGGGAGTTTTCATCATTTCAGTATTAAAGCTATGTATTTAGAGTAGATCATAAACATCTAATACATAAGAGAGCCCAAGGTATAATAAAGTTGATTACATCGTTTACTTAAAGAAAGGTTGCATTTAAACAAGCTGAGTAAGGAAACAGAGTAATCGTTTTTTAAGATCTCAAATCATACTATTGTCTTCATTACAAGGTCAGGTGAAAGTCCAATTTCAGAGAGGGTCTTTTCCACTCACACAGTATACTGTGAATTATTCTTTTGTGCATTTTTAGTATTGTATATATTGCTAGGAATTATATCTGTTCAGATCTTTGACTCATGTCTTTATTTCGATAAACGTATATTTTAATTTTGAGTTGTTAAAATTCTTTTTTTTATTTTAGATAAAAGTGACCCTTTAACATAGTATAAATAATTTCCTCTATTCTGAATAATATTTATTAATTTACTTCATAACAGTTTTGAAGCATGACATTTGTATGATGGGGAAGGATATTTGTATAGGTGTGTGCATTTATATACAAATGTGTAGAGATGCCATACATGAACCTTGAGCAGTTCTTATGTTTTCTTTTCTTCTTTCTTCCCTTTCCTTTCTTTCTTTCTTTCTTTCTTTCTTTCTTTCTTTCTTTCTTTCTTTCTTTCCTTCTTTCTTCCTTCCTTCCTTCCTTCCTTCCTTCCTTCCTTTTGTCCTTTCTTGTTGCCCTTTTTTGGTACGATAAACACTGACCTATATTGATTATCAAGTGATTTCCTGGGATCTGCTCTTCTCCATCTCTCCAAAATTGACATTCCAAGTATGTGACACTATGCGTGATGTTGGGGAAAAAAAAATTTTAAGTTACATTAAAAGTACATCAATTGTGAAATCTGTATCTTTCCACCTACTCAATTCATGTCTCCTCCCTTTACCTCTCCCCTTGAAATTCATGGTCTCTTTTTCCATTCAGTGTTGCTTGTATGTATATGTTTCTAGAGCTGACCAGCTGACATTGATTCCTCTAGGGGGAGACTAACTCTGTCAGCAGTTGTTAGTTGCTTATAGCTTTTTGTCTAGTGGTGAGGCCTAATGAGAGATTTCCCTATGTACTTTGAGATATTAACTAATATTGTCATTATTTAGGTTATATTAAAGTACCCTGTCTTTGAATTTCATGGTTTAGTATCTCAGTCATATGCAGAAGGGACAATCTCATGATTGGCCTCCTTGCCTTCGGCTCTTACAATCTGGCATGATATTCTCTGAAATAGAGGAGGAAAAATTGTGACACACATATATCCACTTGGACAAGGCACCTGATAATAATCGGTTAGCTTTTGAATTTTGAGTGGTTGTAATTTATCATAATGATTTCCACATGCGGCATAAAGAAGATTCTTTGATGAGAAATACACTTATTTGTGGGTTTAAGGGTAAGTATTTAGAATGCAGTTAGGAATTCCATGGATTAAAGATGTACATGACGTAATTTAAAAATTTTTTTATTTCACTTTTTTAAGATTTTAGTTAATGTAATTTGACATAAAATCTCATGCATATGAAACAGTCCCTTTACTCACTGAGTGATGTTTCATTTGTATGTTTTAAAACCTGTATAAGAGAAGGGAAGGGGGAGGGGATAGCAGGCTTATGTCCGGGAAAGGGAATAACATTTTAAATGTAAATAAAAAAATCCAATAAGAGAAAAAAAAACTTGTATTAATGTAGCAATGTTGATCTATGATCTTGTTTTTGTTATTTTTTGATATAATATAAATGAGTCCTTCTATATTTTGTCATATCTGTTAAATTGCCCCAATGTTTATTTTATTCTTCCTTGTGCTATGGATGAAAAGTGCTACCAAGGGAAAGATAAAGTCAATATGGGCTGATGTCTTATGGTTCCCTTCTTGCAGGCTGAACAACCTTCTGCTGACTGTTGGCAGTGCATGAGGAACAGGACCTTGCATCTTTTCTTAGTTTTCTACCCATAATTGTAGGAGCAATAGACAAAAGATTGAAAAGGCCAAGTGAAGGAAACAGATACCCTATCCCAGGGAAGTGATGACTCCTTACAAGTTTATATGGTTAGGGCAAGTTTTCCTTTAGCAAGTGCTTCTGCTTTAAGGGAGAGGCCACAGTGAGATATATTAGTTATACTTGGCAGGTTTTAAGCTGGCTATTTCTTCACTGAGCACAGACTGATAATAGAAAATTATGTCAAGCTTTTTCTTGTTTTCTATGACACCTTAGCATGATCAATAATTCCTATTTTGTGTCATTTCAGAGAGGGAGATGAAATAGAGTATGCTTTACTTATCATCACAGCTATGTGTATATAACAAAATGAATTGTATGGATGCTGCCATGTGCTACACACACACATACACACATGCACACACACACACTTGCACACATGCACACACACACACACACACACACACACACACACATCTTGCAATCACAGGGAAAACTATGATACATGAAACATCTGATCCTTCCAGGCAATAAAACCTATTGGCACCAATCTTATTCTAAATGTAGTCTATCAAAATTGAACTGTAATTATACTATATATAGCTGTACTCATGTGTGTATTTATATTTGTGAATATGTATATCTATTAAAGAAATTATATATGCATAGCATTCATGATTTGTCAAAAATTGCAGAATCATAAATTTTTAGCAAGTTGTTCATAATGCATCGAATT
This sequence comes from Rattus rattus, assembly GCF_011064425.1. Lineage (NCBI taxonomy): Eukaryota > Metazoa > Chordata > Mammalia > Rodentia > Muridae > Rattus > Rattus rattus. The sequence continues at coordinate 119,548,609 of NC_046159.1, forward strand.
AACTAGGATTGAAGATACTGAAGAAAAATATATATTAATTTCTCATGATGCAACTTTGTGATATGTCACAATCAAGTCCTTCAACAGATTCGCTGTGGATAGTTACATCCATTAGTCATGGTTTGGAAGTACCATATTGGGCAATATAAAATTGGTGTACATGCTGTGCTTTTCACAGTAAAAATTTTTGTTTTTGTTTTTTGTTTTTGTTTGTTGTTTTTTGTTTCTATTCATGCTGAGAAATTCCTGTTACTTAATTTTAATTGACATACAATTTAAAGTCATTCATTGAACTCTTATATTGATTTATATGTCCCTTCATTAGGTAGGATTGCTACTGAGTAAAAAAAATACAGCATTAACTATAATGTTTAATGCAGGGAGGAAATGAGTTGCCCAGTTTTAGCTTAGTGCTAATTCGGACATCGAAAAAAAGACAAGAAACCTGGTAAAATACAAATTAAAGTTTTATTAGTAATATTAAAATACTTAGATGTGAAATAGAAGAAATAAGTCAACTGGTGCTAAGTAGAACAGCCTTGGAAAGAAGGTCTGAGACCTAAATTAAGAAAAATTAAGCCTTTGACATAAGAAGGAAAATAGCTTTGGGTAGGAAGAACAGCACACAGCAGCCATTAGAATTGGGGAAGAACTTAACTTTTTAAATAATTGAAAGAACAATGGTGTGACAAGAATATAATGAGCAAAGAAGTAATGGAACACTACACCATTGATGTGTTAGGAAGAAGAGACCGATCATTGGAGGCCTTTGGAGCAGTGTTCAAGAGTCTGACTCTTGTCCTACAACCTCAGATATTGCTTAAAAATGATTCTGAAAGGCCTTAAGGAAATGGATAGAGCTAAAAAATGTATTTTTATTAAAAGAAGCTTCCATTTCTGCTTGTATATTTAAGTAAAAATTGGTGTTGTTTAATAATAATGATAAAGGAGAGATTCTAATGATCACATGTATTAATTGAAGCACACATTTGTGATAACATTTAAATTGTTGAAAGAAGAGACAGAAGAGGGTAGAAGAGAGGAATAAGTGCTGAAGAAGAGATGATCAGAGATGTGTTTGACTGTTGGTGGGAAAGTGTCTGTAGGTGGGCACATTCTTGGTTTGAAGATCACTTTTGAGAGACACAGAATAATGTGAGTCGATTTTTGCTTACAAAGTTTTGAATTAAATTTCCATGTTGGTTTATTCAAGTGGAAACATTCAACATCAGCTTACGCAAATATAAACATCAGGAAAAAAATACTGTTTTCTGAATCATTAAATCCACACACATCATTTATAAGTCCATGAAAATTGGCATAGAGTGGAAAATAGAAAGACCAAACTGAGTGCAATGTATTAAAAGGTAGGGCAGAGAATAAGCAACTGGCACAGGGGACAGTGATAAATCAGTGAGGAAGGAAGGCTGGAAAAGGTCACAGCACTAAATACAAGAGATAACAACATATTAAGATCAAGAAGTAGCGCTCAGTACAAGTCTTCTTCAAATGAGCTGAGGACAATAGAATGTTGGCCACTATGACCAGAGCAAGCTCAGTGACATGATAACAGCAAAGTGCTTCCCCTGGGAGGTCCAAGTGAAGGAAGAGAAAGGTGACAGCAATCGTTGAAACCATGAGTTGTGTGAAGATACTGAGTGAACTCATTCCAAAAGAAAATTTCACTGTAGGCTTCCTTTTGAAAGCTATAGCTTTGTATGTTCATTAAATGTTCCTATAGTATGTATAGAATATGAAGACAGCCCTCTAGCTTTGATGGAGACGCTGTCCCTGTAGCCCATTGTAAGCAGAGAATTCAGGGAGTTCAAAAACTGTGAGTTGAATAACAATCTAGTTTAGCAACAGGGCACACTGCAGAGTGCTGGGAATTTCCTCTCATAGTCTAACAGTGACAGGGAGCTGTAGCTCACTGTCAGGGCCTAGCATTACAAGATAAGGTCAGGCTCCATTGCTCTGTCTTGGAGAAAATAATCGAAATGAAAGTTCAAAGTATGTTTGCGCTGAGTGGGTTACTTTTGTAGCTGTGTAAAAATCACAAAACTGTTATCTAAATATATCTCTTTATTTTGAAATTATATGAATTTAAAGGGGCTCGTGTTCAGCAATAAATGCTTTATGTCTGATCTATCTTGTTTTCTTCCAACAAATGAACTTTCCAGAATAAATGACATATGAGAGTATTGCATATTTTTCTGACTAGAGAAAACAGCATGGAAATGATTGCTATTTTTGGAAGAAGTCTATGTAGAAGACGAGATGATTCTTAAAATTAAGAAGTCCTGACATTAGTCATCCTGATTTTATCTTATATCACTCATTAAAATATTTTTAAAATGAAATGTAATTTTATTTTACTGGTTAGTTTGCAAAAAGTTTTAAGCTTCTGAAAGGAAAGTATATGATATTTTTATTTTTTTTGTAGCATACTATTTGTAAGTCACTGCATATCCTAATAAGAATGTTTGATAGCTGGATGAAAGATACTTGACTGCATATTTGATAGAAGGAAAAAGTGGTGACAGTATGGACAGGAATGAGAGGATTGATGTAAATCTAAGAAGAAAGAATACAGATAGTGAACAGGAGAGAATCTCACAGTGATGGAAATAACAACTTGAAATCTATATGGCCCATTAAGTAAAACAGCATTTACTTTGGAAGTGCATGGGAAAGATAAGTTAGGCAAATCTAAGAAAACAAGAAGGAGGGCTGTAAGAACTCTTATGAGCCATTAGAGTATGTGTATGAAATAATACACTGATAAGTGCTCTGTTTTGCAATGAAATCTTAAGAAATAACTTCATATTGTCAAGATGACATATCAGGTTGTTGAAAGACGATTTCAATCCTTTCATCTCAGTCATTAGCAGGATGACACTGAATTTATGCAAGGAGATAGTATGACTTGACATTGAGACCTTGAGATAAACTACTTGAGATAAAGTACTGTGATATCCATCAGGAAGTCTGAAACACTGACTTCAGAATGATGTACAATGCATACACCTGACAAAACTATAAATAAATTTGTAATTGTGTATTGTGATGAGCGAATAGTCTAGAAAAAATGTGGATGATATATGAGACCAAAAAGTAAGTTTCAAAAAATTAAAAATAAAAATTTTATTTGTTTTAAACTCTAAAGACATTTTGAACTCCATTCATTTCAAGGAATAGAGAAGGTAAGAGATAATTTAGGCTAAAATTTAGGAAGCAGTCATCTGGGAAATTAAAAGATAAATGTGTATAATATTCATTTTGAGTATAATTTTGTATTGTTTTCCTTGTTGAATTGTTAAGGAAAATAAAAGAAAAAATTGTTCTCATTTCAATAGGGACTTGGGGAAATTCAGTAACGTGTAGAAGGCTATGGTGCCCACTTGGCAGAATAAGAGTCTTCAGGTTATCCTCCTCAAACATAATAGAAAAAGAAATTGGGGATGTTAACACCTACTATATAATTTGAGGTTCTGGAATTAGAGCATCTCAGTGTTGCTGAAGGACTCATGTGGCAGTGCCATCCATGGCAATTAGGGGATTGGAATTGAGGCACTTGGTTTCTAGAAGCATGCTCTCTGTCAAGAAGACAACATTAGCACCTTTTCTTACTTAATTTAAAAAAATATACTTAGTATATTCTAAAGCATTAAACTAGAAGTCAGCTTATGAACCATTGCAGCTTCTAATGTGAAATAGCTTTTATTTATTTTATGAAGTGTTAGGTTAAATTGGGAAACTTGTAATCATACTAAAACCTGTAAATATAAAGGGAAATCTATTATTTAATTTAGAGTTTTTCTTAGATAATTGTTTGACACTGGCACAATTGACCATAAGCAGGACTGGTTAAACAAAGTTTGTAAATACGCCTTTGGTAATGAGATACAATATTGATTATGTCCTTTATAGTCTTCTACCACGGCATTGGTGGTGTTGTGGCTGTACAGTATGGAGCAGAAATATGAATGGATTAACCATTGGCTAGTGGTGTGGAAAATAGTACTGAAGAAGTACATAAAAACTCACAGAGAAGACTTCTACACATGAAATAACTAGAGAGGATTCCATAAATAAATCTGAGCAGCAATAACTTATTTTATTGAAAATATTTGACCATTTTTGATTCATAGCATTTGGACTAGTTAATAACAATGTTTTATTTTGAATAATGTTAATATGTTCATGAAGTGGAATCATTAATTTTGACCTGGAGAATATGTTTGGAGGTTCTAGAAGGGGACCTCATTTACATGACAGTGGAGGCAGGAGAATAATGTTCCTCCATCAGGAAGTTTCCCCCTTGACTAAGATTGAGACTTCAGGAGGGACACACGTAGAGCTGTGAATATCCTGCTGAAGGACACAGTCTCCTAGGTAACAAAGGTAGCCAAATCAACTGGCAGAAAAACATGACACCCAAATTGCCTTCACATTCAATTTTTATTAATTTCATGACTAAAAAAAATGACTTAGCTGTTTGTACATTCACATGCACATATAGAAACTGAAATTTTGGTTATTCCAACATTCCAGGAAAATCTAATGTTTTTTTTTCTTTTTTCGGAGCTGGGGACTGAACCCAGGGCCTTGCGCTTGCTAGGCACACACTCTACCACTGAGCTAAATCCCCAACCCCTAAACCTAATGGTTTTATAACGCATTATGTTAAAAATCTGACATGCGTGACATACGGTAGCATAGTCAAGGGCCAAGTAAAGAGAAAACTGAAAAACAACTTAACATTTTCAGAATTTACCCTTATATAAATAGACCTTTAAAGATTGGTTTTAAGTTTTATTTATGGACGTGTATGTATCTGTGTGTGAGTATGAACATGTATGGGAAGGTGACTACTGGATGCAGAAGATGGTCTTGAATTCCTGGAGTTGGAATTGGCGGTGGTCAGGAGCTCTTGATGTGGGTGCTAGAACTGGAATATGGGTCCTCTGCAAGAGTATAAGGTACTCTTCACCACAGATACCTTTAAAGACAAGATTTAATATAGGAAAAAAATAGAATTTAAGCAATTGAGTGATCTAGGATGGCAAACATAGACTCTGAGAACTTTTTATCTTTTCAAATTTTTGGCTGACTTGAGAACCAAGACCAAATATAAATTTTATTAGTTCTTCTGTTTTATTTTGAAATTACCCTTTCCTCTTGTGGGAAGGTTGTTTATGATGAAGAATAACTTAATTCTTTGTTGACTTTGAAAAGAGAACCACCGCATTTCCATCTTTTCTTTTATTTGTTGTAATTTGGGGGAATCATTTTATAGCCCAGGTTAACTCACACTTGTTTTCTCTGTGTCTGACTTCTAAGAGATTTGAAATGTACACTTCTACAACTTCATAATGATTAATTAATTATGTGTGGCTATATAGAGATACCATAAGAAAGAGTACTCAATGAGCAGATAATTTTTATGTATATGGGCACACATACATTTCTGAAAAACAATACATGGTAAATGCCCCCGCTACAATAACTTGTAATTGATTCTAAATAGTTTAGTTCTGTTTACATTAATATTCTAAAGTGTATTTAGCTTCAGGCCAAAAGCATGTATTAAGGGATACAGAGTGATAAGCAAACAACTTCATTCAGTGTTAAAATATACTTTGAAAACTACGTGGTATTCTGAAATAACACAACCATTCTACTAACATTATTCTTTTGACAAGATGCTAGCTGTCGTTATTTGAAACCACTGCATCATGCACATTCATTTTTAAAATTCATGTATTGACAATCCTAAAAATCAATACTTCATACAGTATGAAGAAAATTGTAAACTTTGGATATTGAAGAACAAATCCTTGCAGCATAATTTCTCATGGTGTTTTCCGTTTGTGGGCATTATGGGGCTTAAAGCATTACTTCTTTGGAGAAAAACTTAATAAAATGATTATGTATGATAAAGAAATATATCAAAACAGGATGTGTTTCCTTCTGTCTTCGGAGGGTAAAGCTTCCTGCTTCTCATTTGCCCCACTGATCAAGCAGGCACCTGCCCCATGGCAGAGAGCGCACAGAATTGTAATCATTCAAAGTTGGAATACTGGCTTCCTTGGTTAAGTACAGTATGTTATTTTATTTTATTTTTTTTGCATTCCAACTAGGAACATGTGCTGCCTTCGAGTAGAATTATTTGAGGACACATGCTTTTTGAGAAATCTTCAGATTGCTCATTTCCTCTATCGCCATTGCCAATTTGAATTAAGAGCACTCGGAATATATTTGTCTAATGTTGTGACTGTCTTGAGAGCTCCTTCTTTACATGGTACATGATTAGAAGTCAACAGCCTTTGAATTAATGAGGAAGTATCACCAAGATTGAATTAGGAAACACATCTGGTTAGAACGTAGCTGAAGAAAAATGCTCCTGTGTCTTTCAGGCTTATGAAAATTCTGACATTTTAAGTCTCATTTGATCATCTGGTATTAGGAAGAATAGCAAGAAACTCAGTCAATGAATGCTTTAATTGATTTTCTCTTCCCCAAACTCAATAATATTTTCACATTATACTTTTACTAGTATATTTACCTGACAGATCGATGCCCATGATAGTTTCTGTCCTAGATATATAAAAAGAGGATTTTTTCTCCTGGCATGAATACCTAAAAAAAAACCTTGAATTTTCTCTTGTTAGCTTTGAAGAAGTGGTTTTTCATAGTCTATATTAGTTAATATTTTCACATAAAGAAATATATTTATAACCCAGCATGAGTAGTAAGTCTCTATATAAACAGAAAAGGAAGGGGTATTGAGATTTATATTCAGGTTCAACATTCAAATAATATGTTCAGATCTGTAAAAATGTAAAAATGATTTAGTTAACTGGGGTAAAAAAAACATTAGATGGGTTTAAAAGAAAGAGAGAGGGGTTGGGGATTTAGCTCAGTGGTAGAACGCTTGCCTAACAAGCACAAGGCTCTGGGTTTGGTCCCCAGCTCTGAAAAAAGAAAGAAAGAAAGAAAGAAAGAAAGAAAGAAAGAAAGAAAGAAAGAAAGAAAGAAAGAAAGAAAGAAAGAAAGAAAGAAAGAAAGGAAGAAAGAAAGAAAGAAAGAGAGAAACGAAGAGCCAGAGGGACAGAAAAAGGCGAAGCTGAGTGGTAGGAGGATGGATGGGGTGTTGGAGGGGTTAGAGGTTGTAGACAAATATGGACAGCGTATATTGTATGAATTTATCAAAAAAGTAATAACTATCAAACTAAATCCTAAATGAGTTTTAAATTCATTTAATCCTGTGCATCATGAGAAGCATCATGTCTTTATTATCTATATAAACAACTTTAACCTAGAAGGTAAATAGACAACGGAATTTATTCTGCCATTATAATACTTTGACTATGAGAAGAAAGTACTTGAATATTTTCATCGTCTGTAAAAGTCATGATGCCAGAAGCCAGTTGCTACTCATTATAAATCTAAGTCAACCAACAATCATACTAATGTATATGAATCCTATAGTAGTGTTGCGGCACTATTGCGGATGCCAAGAAGTGCTGGCTGAACAGAACCTGATATAGCTGTCTCCTGAGAGGGTCTGCCAGAGCATGACAAATACGAATGTGGATGCTCACAGCCAACCACTGGACTAAGCACAGGGACCCCAATGGAGGAATTAAAAAAAGGACAGGAGGAGTTGAAGTGGTTTGCAACCCGATAGGAAGAACAACAATATCAGCCAACCTGAACCTCCCCAAACCCACCGAGCTCCCAGGGACTAAACCACTAATCAAAGAGTACATGTGGAGGGACCCAAGGCTACAGCTTCCTATATAGCAAAGCATGGCCTTATCTGGCATCAATGCGAGATGAGTACCTTTGTCCTGTAAAGGCTCAATGCTCCAAATTAGGGGAAGGCCAAGGCAGGAAGTTGGGATGGGTGAGTGGGTGGGAGAGCACCCTCATAGAAGCAGGAGGAGGGGGGATGAGATGGGGGTTTGCAGAGGGGAAACCAGGAATGAGGATAACATTTGAAATATAAAATAAAATATCCAACAAAAAAATAATAGTTTCACCACGTGATTGGAATGTTTTCATTTTACATCAGCAAACACAAAGTTACTTATTTGCTTTAGAGATTTATTTAGTAAAATAATGAAATCATGGCTCTCCTGGAACTCAGAGGATTTTGTGGCCCTAAGATAAACAAATAGGTCTCGTGGTTCTATTTTGACCTAGAAGATATATATTGTGCACCCTAAATCAGGCATTTGTAAGCATTCCAAAGTGTTTGGTGCTTGTGGCAGCAAATGTACAAAACCTTTAGCAAGTAAATGGCTTTGAAAATTAGTCAGAGGTTAATTCTCTGCCTCATTGGCACCCCAAATTGGACAAATTGTAATTGATTTCGGTCACATTTACAAAGCACTTTTTCTATTGAGCAATGGAATAAACTTACAGAAGTATACTACAGACAGAAAACATCTGGATTTCAATAGGATGCTTGAAGGGTTTATGTTTCTGTATTTAATAAACTGTACCATAGTAGTTTTGCTACATTATAAAAGAGCATAAATTTTAAAGTATTAAAATATACTGGTTTTTCTACTACTACAATTTTTTTATTTAGATGTGTTGACCTATTACAAGATTCTGTCTGTTTATAATACATAAATGGAAATAGGTCTACATTGTGTGTGTGTGTGTGTGTGTGTGTGTGTGTGTGTGTGTGTGTGTGTGTGTGTGCGTTTGCATGTGCATGCACACATGTGTGTAACCTCCTAGGAAAAAGTGCAGGTTACTGAGAGAGTGATACACTCTTGTGCGTGTGCGTCTTGAGGATTAGGCAGAATTAATCAAGCACCTGTTCATGGTTCTGGACTTTGTTCAATAGTTAAATGGAAAGGCTAGCTCAATATTTTTCTATTTAAATGAATTCTTTTAATGTCTCATTAAGAAATCAATTATATCTGTATTCCTTAGGATATGTTTTGTAAAAGTTAAACTTGACCTAGAATTTTTGGAGAAAAAAAGCTGGCTGGTGTTTTAAATATACCAAACCTTTTGTCTTTATGATTTGGGTGAGAAGAATAAACAAAGTATCACATTGAATCATATGTACGTTATTTTTATGAACTTATAGAAATAAGCCGGCCCAATATTATGGTGAACTCTATTACTTGCACTCAGATATGAATCTAATATATTGACAAGAAGACAAAATAAAATGAAGATAAACAACTGACAAATTTTTGCTAAAAAACATACTAAGTCATTTTTACGCATCCTTTTATTAGTTTTTTCCCTTTTCTTTCTTTTGGTTGCTATATTTAGTTTTATATTTAGTAATTAATTATTTTATTTGTTTACATTTCAAGCGTTGCCACGTCCTGGTCCTCCTTTGCAGAGTTCTTCTCCTGTCCTCCATTTCCTTCACAGCAGAGAGCAAGCCTCCTCGCCCCTGGGTTTATCACTGCTCCCTGGGGCATCAATTTTATACAGAATTAGGCACATCCTCTCCCACTGAGGCCAGGCAAGGCAGTCCTCTGCCACATATGTGGCAGGAACCTCATTTAGCCCATGTATATTCTTTATTATATTTTATAAACAATGTAAACTGTTTAACCAAGTTTCATAGTTCTCATTTTACAAATGTCACAGCATAGACTTTAAGAATGAGAGGCTTCCTTCAGCCATGATGGTAGTGCTACTCTAGAATTTTAAAGATACATGTCAAATGGAAGAAGTGACTCCCTAATCAATAAAAGTATTTTTAAGACACCTAAAGCATCTTTTACAAAGTGGACTAATAGAGAGTACAGGAAGCACTCCAGAGCATTTGACACCAGGAAGCATCAACCATCAGGAGGAAAAGAGAGAGCAAATTTCAAGTGCCTTCACATGCACAGAGGTAGAATGAAGATCAGGCAGGCTGCACATGAAGAGAGAAAGTCATTTTTGTTCATTTGAAAATAGTAGTCCTTTTCCCTTAATAATTGATAAGGCGCACATATGCTTTCATTCTGATTAAGCTTATATCTCAGTAAGATTTTGGCAGGAGTACAGATCATGTCTGGTTTGAGTGTAAATAATATAGAGAAGTTCTTGGTCAAACAGAAATACTAAAGCTTCTGCCAAGGAAGCTTAGTTAATTTCCTTCTCGTATCATCTGTTTGTTTATAGCCTGAATTCCTTTTCCTCTGATGAATTATTTTTGCAATGCAGAAGAACCACTGCAATGCAAACAAATGTACAGATAAGTCCAGATATGTATTTTTCTTATATCCATTTCTTGTGTTTTTAATGAGAGAGGACAAAGGTTTTAGTTTTACACTTAGTGTGGGAATGAGACAATGGCCTAACACATAGAGAACAGTGGCCAACTTATGGAACTTAAGTAGTTAATCAGGTTGTCACAACCAAACACAAGTCAGTGGTACAAACTACAAAAAAAAGTTGTTTCCTACTGGGTTTGGGGTTGAAGTCTTTAGCAAAGTGTGACAGACAGTTGGTGAGAAGGGCACTCCTTCTGCCTTGTAGGTGGACCCCTTATGGTATGTCCTTGCTTGATGAATCTGTCACTTTTCCTCTTATTGGGAGCCCAAAATCATAAGATGAAATACTCTGATGACTCTATTTTACCCTACCTACTTCATAGGACTCTACCCCAAAAGTTACTCATGTTGGGGAGTAAGCTGCTACACAATTTTTTTCGGTATGCTGAATGTTAAAGAAGTGAAGTCTGTGGAAAAGTTCCTCCTAGTACCTAAAAATCATTGTCAACATTACTCATTAGTTTATAAATCTGTGAAGCCTTAAACAGCCAAGACAATGCAGGTTACCGTTGTTGCCCATGCTTGCCTCCCAGGAGTTGAACGTAATCCCTTATCGCTGAATACACTATTTACTTTGGACATAGGACTCAGAATATTTCAGTTGGATCTGACCTTAATGCTTATGGACTAGCTTGCATGGTGCCAGAAGGTGGTGTATGGTCTGACACATGGGGGAGGGGGACAAGAAATATACCAGTTTTATTGTAGATTTGTTCTGATGCTTTCATTATGTTAATTGTGACCTCCAAATTACACTGGAATACACTGGGTGTTTAGAAGTGGCTCAACCACTGAGTTGTTTATGGCATATTGAAATATAAGGCTGTGTGTGTGTGTGTGTGTGTGTGTGTGTGTGTGTGTGTGTGTGTGTGTGTGTCTTTTTTTTCATTTAGGAACCCAGAACATTAACATGCCTCTGCTGCTGCCACATATCAATTTCAGTAGATAATTGGACACTACATCAATGTTGTAAAACCAACAATCAACATGGCAAGATTTCCCCAAATGTATAATTGTACTAACAATCTCTTGGTGATAATGAATGGATGTCTAATTGTGCTTAAGGGTCACTCACCAGGATAGGAAGTAAGTCTGGTCCTGGAAGCCTGGTCAACTACACAGGGCCCAGGAAGTTCTACTACCTCTCTTCAGGACTAGGCAGGCACTTGCACATACACATGCTACACACACACAGACACAGACACACACACACACACACACACACACACACACAAAATTAGCATTTTAAAGATTGCTTAATAGTTGAAGCTCTAGTAGTTACATATTAAATTGAGATTACATGGTATATATTAGATTATCTTATTGTGATTATTACACTGATGCAGTGGTTTGATTAAGTTCCTTGTTCTCTATATCTGAGTTTATTTGTGATGAAGCAGAGAATGTTTTCCTTTATGCTTTTAACTCAGAACTGTGCTTGCACAGGAAGGTGCAGCTTTCTTAAGACTGGATGGAGCCACTGTTGAGATGACTTGCCATCATATCTGTAATTGCTCTTCATTTCAAGCCTTTCCTAGGAGACTATTGCTGTCCAATCAAAGTTATTTGAGAGCTGACTACTTAAAAAATGATCACTTTACTTTCTCTTTATAATTGAAGCTACAGACTCCACAAATTATGTTTCCAATTTTGGGAGTCTAGGAATTTTTGAATTCCATATATGTCTTTCTTTCATCTTTTTTAGAATGCTTTGAAAATTGAGTGAAGTTTTATTCCTCATTTTATTATGTTACAATAATATAGAAGATGAAAAGTGGGTTTTCAGAGATTAAATACACCAGATACATCTAAAATAATAAATTAAATATAAATTCTACATAAAACATAATCAGAGACACACTGAAATTATCACATATTTAATGGGTAAATTTTAGTAGGATATAAGATGTATGATAAATCTATCAAAGTTAAATCAATAGCATATGTTCAAACTAAAACAAAATGAGAAGCAAAACTTTGTAAGAGACAGAGACAGAGAGATAGACAGGGATCAGGGTGGGAAGAAAGGATGAGAAAGAAAACACACAGGAAAATATGCCAAGGAGTAATGTTCAAAATTATTTCAAGTAGTATAAGAAATGAATGCTCAGATTTCAGAGTCTCTCAAAACAAAAACAGAATAAAACAATACCCATATGGTCAATTGATGACTAAGGAAACCAAGATCAAATGAAAGCATGTCTTTAATGTTCCAAGCAATAATCTGGGAGCTAACTTCTAAGTAGCAGCAGGTAGAATTTAGAAATCGTGGAATGCTACTAAAATGCTAGAAAGTTTTAAATAGATCAAATATATTCTCTATAAGTAAATGAAAGAAAGACGAATGCATGTTAAGCATTTATTGTTCTCGACATTATCTCTAGAGGTATATTTTAAGATGTTTATGTAACATCTACAAAAATTTAACAAGATGCCATGACATCAGAGACAGCATTGAGTGCAAGCAGTCAGACAAAACACTTTTAACTGTGTAACTAAATCATACAAAATATAAATGAGGTTATTTCTGGGGATGAAGAGATTGGAGATTGGAATGCTTGCTATGGGAGTTTCTCAGGGTAATCTGCTTTTGGACTGAGAGCTGTTGTTTGCAAGTGTACGTACCCTTTGTGAACAGTCACCAAGCTGTAGATTTATATAAAAATACCTTCATCAAATAACAGAAAACATAGCAGGGAAAAATATAAGTGCTGAACATATTCCTAAATCCTAATTACTATTTAATAGCAGATAGAAGCAAACATAGTCTAGAATAAAATGTTTGTTTCATTTTAAATACTGGAAAATGTATTATTTTTACAATCTTTAAATTAATTTTGGCTTTATTTTACAGACTAGTTTAGACTCAAACTAATATCCAAGGCACTACACCAATCAAAATATATTCAATATTTTGTAGCAAAAATTCTTTGAATTTTGAATTCATTATCCTTTTATGAATATTTTATATGAAAACTATTAACAGTTATATTAAAAAACCTAGTTGAATATAAAAAATCAATCCATATTTAAGTGGGTATTAGTCCTAAATATCTTTCCGATGCTTTATCAACCATAAAAATATTAAGTAATATGTTGAAAACAATAATTTGATTAATGGAAAATTGGCTTGTTAACTTTTGGTGTCTTAGATTCTGTAAATAGATGTTTAACAGAAGCAAAATAAATGGGGTATTACCTAGACATTTGGCTTGCCCTAGTAATCAGATGTCATTAATTTCAGAAGCTCTCCAAGTTTTCAGAATTATGATGAGGGTACTTAATAACTTACTTAGAAAGTTTTTTTTTTTACCGGATATTATTTTATTTACATTTCAAATGTCATTCCCTTTACTGGTTTTCCGAACATAAGTCACCTATCCCATCTGCCTCCCCTTTTTCTATAAGGTGTTCCCTTCCCCATCCTCCTTGCCCCCCTGACATTCCCCTACACTGGGGAATCCAGAATTGGTAGCCAACAAGGCCATCCTCTGCTAATATGCAGTTGGAGCCATAGGTCTGTCCATGTGTAGTATTTGGGAAGTAGTTTAATCCCTGGGAGCTCTGATTGTTTGGGATTGTTGTTCTTATGGGGTTGCAATCCCCTTCAGCTCTTTCAATTCTTACAATAATTCCTCTAGTGGGGATCCTATTCTCAGTTCAATGGTTTGCTGCTAGCATTCACCTCTGTATTTGACATGCTCTGGCTGTGCCTCTCTGGAGACAGCTACATCTGGCTCCTGTCAGCATATGCACTTAGCTTCATCAGTCTTATCTAGTTTTGTTGGTGATACATACAATACATACATACATATATATGTGCTGTATACCCACGTGAGGCAGGCTCTGAATGGCCGTTCCTTCAGACTCTGCTCCAAATTTTGCGTCCATATCCCCCCTTGTGAATATATTTGTTCCCCCTTTTAAGAAGGAGTGATCTATTCCCACTTCAGTCATCCTTCTTCTTGAGCTTCATGTGGTCTGTGGATTGCATCTTGGGTAATTTGAGCTTTTGGGCTAATATCCACTTATCAGTGACTGCATACCATGTGTGTTCTTCTGTGATTGGGTTATGTTACTCAGGATGATATTTTCTAGTTCTATTAATTTGCCTAAGAATTTCATGCAGTCATTGTTTTTGATAGCTGAGTAGTACTTCATTGTGTAAATGTACAATATTTTATGTATACATTTCTCTTTTGAAGGACATTTGGGTTCTTTCCAGCTTCTGGCTGTTATGAACATAGTTGAGCATGTGTCTTTGTTCTATGTTGGAGCATCTTTTGGGTATATGCCTGGGAGAGGTATAGCTGGGTCCTCAGGTAGTGAAATATCCAATTTTCTGAGGAACCTCCAGACTGATTTCCAGAGTGGTTGTACCAGTTTGAAAGCCCACAAACAGAGAAGGTGTGTTCCTCTTTCTCCACATCCTTGCCAGCATCTGTGGTGGTCACCTGATATTCTGATCTTAGCTATTCTGACTGGTGTGAGGTAGAATTTCAGGGCTGTTTTGATTTGCATTTCCCTGATGGCTAAGGACGTTGACCATTTCTTTAGGTGCTTCTCAGTCATTCAATATTGCTCAGCTGAGAGTTCTTTCTTTAGCTCTGTACCCCATTTTTAATAGGGTTATTTGGCTCCCTGGAGTCTAACTTCTTGAGGTCTTTGTATATTTTTGTTTTTAGCCCTCTATTGGATGTAGGATTGGTAAAGA
This sequence comes from Rattus rattus, assembly GCF_011064425.1. Taxonomy (NCBI): domain Eukaryota; kingdom Metazoa; phylum Chordata; class Mammalia; order Rodentia; family Muridae; genus Rattus; species Rattus rattus. Next base: position 119,563,630 of record NC_046159.1, read on the forward strand.
TCTTTTCCTAATCTGTTGGTTGCTGTTTTGTCCTAATGAAAGTGTCCTTGCCTTACAGAAGCTTTATAGTTTTATGAAGTCCCATTTGTCAATTCTTGATCCTGGAGCATAAAGCCATTGGTGTTTTGTTTAGGAAGTTTTCCCCAGTGCCCATGTGATCTAGACTATTCCCCACTTTTTCTTCTATTAGTTTGAGATATTTGGTTTGATGTGGAGGTCCTTGATCTATCTGGACATTAACTTTGGATTATGTTGATAAATTTCTGTATATTGAACCATCCCTCATCCCTGGGATGAAGTCTACCTGATCATCATCGATGATTGTTTTAACGTGTTCTTAGATTTGGTTTGTGAGAATTTTATTGAGTATTTTTGTGTCAATATTCATAATGGAAATTGGTCTGAAGTTCCCTTTCTCTGTTGTGTCATTGTGTCATTTAGGTATAAGCATAATTGTGTCTTCCATAGAAGGAATTGGGTAATGCTCCGTCTGTTTCTATTTTGTGTAATACTTTTGACAGTATTTGGTATGAGGTGTTCTATGAAGTTCTGATAGAATTCTGAACTAAACCCGTCTGGTCCTGGGTTCTTTTTGGTAGGGAAACTTTTAATAACTGTTTCCATTTTCTTAGGAGTAATGGGATTGTTTATAAGGTTTATCTGATCCTGATTTAACTTTCGTATCTGGTGTCTGTCTAGAAAATTGTCAACTTCATCCAGGTTTTCCACTTTTGTTGAATATAGGCTTTTGTAGTAGGATCTGATAATTTTTGGAACTTCTTCAGATTCTTTGATTAGATCTTCCTTTTCATTTCTGATTTTGTTAATTTGGATACACTCTCTGTGCCCTCTGTTGTAGTCTGGCTAAGGGTTTATCTATATTGTTGATTTTCTCAAAGAACCAGCTTCTGGTTTTGTTGACAAGAACTTTTTGTTTTTACTTGATTGATTTCAGTCCTGAGTTTGATTATTTCCTGCCTTCTACTACTCTTGTGTGTATCTAATTTTTGTTCTAGAGCTTTTAGGTGTGCTGTCAAGCTGCTATTGTATGCTCTCTCTTTTTTCTATTTGGAGGCACTGAGAGCTGTGAGTTTTCCTCTTAGCACTGCTTTTATTGTGTTTCATAACTTTGGGAATGTTGTACCTTCATTTTCATTAAATTCTGAGAAATTTTTAATTTATTTCTTTATTTCTTCCTTGACCAAGTTATCAATGAGTAGAGCATTGTTCAAATTCCATGTTTATGTAGGATTTCTGTCATTTTTCTTGTTATTGAAGACTACTGTTTGTCCATGGTGATGTGATAAGATACAAGGGATTATTTCAATCTTCTTGTATCTGTTGAGTCCTGTTTTGTATCTGATTATGTGGTCAATTTTGGAGAAGGTACCATGAGGTGCTGAGAAGAAGGTATTTTCCTTTTTTTTAGGATGAAATGTTCTATAAGTATCTGTTAAATCCATTTGGTTCAAAACTTCTGTTAGTTTCTTTATGTCTCTTTTCAGTTTCTCATTCCATGAGCTGTCTATTGATGAGAGTGGGGTGTTGAAATTTCCTACTATTATTGTGTGAGATACAATATGTGCTTTGAGCTTTAGTAAGTTCTCTTTTATGTATGTAGGTGTTCTTGCATTTGGAGCATAGATACTTAGTATTGAGACTTCACCTTTGTAGATTTTTCCTTTGATGAACATGAAGTGTCCTTTCTTATCTTTTATTGATATCTTTTGGTAGAAAGTTGATTTTATTTGATACTAGAATGGCTACTCCAGCTTGCTTCTTCACACCATTTGCTGGAAAGATGGTTTTCCAGCCTTTCACACTGAGGTAGTGTCTGTCTTTGTCTCTGAGGTGTGTTTTTTGTATGCTTCAAAATGCTGGGTCCTCTTTACATCTCCAGTCTGTTAGTCTATGTCTTTTTATTTGGGACTTGAGTCCATTGATTTTAAGAGGTATTGAGAAATGGTGATTGTTGTTTTCTGGTTTTTTTTTTTGTTGCTAGAGTTGGAACTATATTTTTATGTTTCCCTTCTTTTGATTTTGTTGCAAGGAGATTACTTTCTTGCTTTTTCTAGGGTGTAATTTCTCTCCTTGTTTTGGAATTTTCCATCTATTATCCTTTGTAGGGCTGGATTTGTAGAATGATAGTGTGTAAATTTGGTTTTGCCATGGAATATCTTGGATTCTCTATCTATGTTAACTGGAAGTTTTGCTGGATATAGTAGCCTCAGCTGGCAAATGTGTTCTCTTAGGGCCTGTATGACATCTGCCCAGGATCTTCCAGCTTTCATAGTCTCTGATGAGACGCCTGGTGTAATTCTCATAGGTCTGCCCTTGTGTGTTACTTGACCTTTTTCCCTTACTCCTTTTAATATTCTTTCTTTGGTTTGCGTGTTTGGTGTTTTGACTATTATGTGATAGGAGGAATTTCTTTTTCTTTGGAGTTCTGTATGCTTCTTGCGTGCTTATGGGCATTTCTTTCCTTAGGTTAGGGAAGTTTACTTCTATAAATTTTGAAGATATTTATTGGCCCTTTAAGTCGGAAACCTTCACTCTCTTCTGCATCTATTATCCTTAGCTTTGATTTCTCATTGTGACCTGGATTTCCTAGATGTTTTGGGCTAGGAGACTTTTGTATTTTACATTATCTTTGATGATTGTGTTGATGTTTTCTGTGGTATATTCTGCCCTGAGATCTTCTCTTCTATCTCTTGTATTCTGTTGGTAATGCTTTCATATGACTCCTGATCTCTTTCCTGGGTTTTCTATCTCCAGGGTTATCTCCCTTTGTGCATTCTTTATTGTTTACATTACCATTTTTAAATCCTGTATGGCTTTGTTCAATTCCTTACCTGTTTGTGTTTTCCTGTAATTTTTTAAAAGGATTTTTGTGTTTCCTCTTTAAGTGCTTCTACTCATTTATTTGTGTTGTCCTGTATTTTTTTTTAAGGGAGTTTTTTATGTCCTTCTTAAAGTCCTTTGCCATCATCATATAATGTGATTTTAAATCCAAGTCTTGCTTTTCTGGTGTGTTTGAATGTTTGCTTTGGTGGGAGAATGGGCTCTGATGATGCCAAGTAGTTTTGGTTTCTGTTGCTTAGGTTCCTGACTTTGCCTCTCGCCATCAGGTTGTCTCTGGTGTTTGCTTGTCTTGCTGTCTCTGACAGTGGCTTGACCCTCCTGTAGGCCTGTGTGTCAGCACTACTGTAGACCTGTTTTCTTTCAGCCAGTCTGGGAACACAGAGCTGCTCCTGGGTTTGTATGACCGGAAGCCTCCTGGCAGGTTGCTTGGTGCAGAAGAGTTGGTCTTACCTCTGCTCTCAGATGTGTGGGTGCTCTTTGCAACTGATTTTCAGCTCTAGGGGCAGGCAGAAACCTGAAGGGTCCTGCCCCTGACTGCTCCTAAATCCCTGTACATAGAGGGTAGAGATGGCACTAGGCGGTTTCCTCTGGGGTCAGGAATGTGAGCAGAAAGTAGTTTTCTCCTCGGAGTTCTCCAGAGTGTCTGCACTTCTGAGGATCCAGCTCTCTCCCCTATAGAAGTTGGGTGCAGGGATCTGTGGAACCAGTTTAATTTAGTTCTGGGTACAGGCAGAAACTAGGAAGTTTCTGCCACTGACTCCTTCTATATTCCTGTATCCAGAGGCCACTATGCAGGGTCCTCTTGTGCCAGGAATGTGAGTAGAAGTGGGCAGAAGTAGTGGTCTCCCCTGAGCTGTCTGGATTGTCTGCACTTCTGGGAGTTCATTTCTGTCCCCAACAGGATTTGGGTGCTAGAAAGTTTTTTTATATATTCTTTTATAGGCAACCCCCAAAGTGGAGACAGTTTTTATGTAAGTTTATCTGATTTTCTTTCTGGTACTTGCAATTGGACCCAGTTCCTGTGAATGTAAGTGAGAATTATAACTGAGCTGTACCTCAACTGTTAGTTTTTTAAGACAGAATGTCTTTGTGAAGACAAGGTGGGCCTTGAACTCTAAATTTTACTCTTTTTGCCTTTCAGATATTGAAATTACAAGCTTCTGTCACCACTCAAGATCAAGTGTTTTTGTTTTTGTTTTTGTTTTTGTTTTTCTTGAAAGTTATGTTTCACCACTTAGGCATTCCTTTGTATAAAATTTTAAATTAAGTAATGAATTATTGAAATGATAAATGTTTACAGAATATGATGAAAATTTTCACCCTTACATATTATTTTATATAATATTTAAATTGATATAATTGCAAGAAACAACTGTGTTTAAATAAGTTGAAACTGTTCTAAGTAGTTTGCAATTAATACAATGTGATTATGTTTTTCATTCAATATAAGTTGAAATAAATTGAAGTGAATTTCATTATATCTCTTGTTAACCATTAAAAAGAGAACATGTATACAATGGTCAACTATTTCTCAGCACTGTGGGTTAAATACTCATATCGTTCCTGTTGGAATTTCCCAGTGTATGCTAGTTATTTATATTTTACACAATTCATGTTTGACTTATGAATAGGATGCTCTGGTAAAATTATTTCCTGGAATGTATTTTTAAATATAGTTTGGATCTGTGCCTTGCTATATACATGAATCAGTAGACTACATCAGGAAACATGTAATTAAATTTCTTAGGTGGCTCTCTTGACATCTTTTGCCATACTCTTGAAAGTCTCTCTGACTTGTAACTAATTCTCAGGGAGCCTCGTACATAATTCTATTGTCTCTTTCCTCCAGTTTTCCTCAACGATGTCCCTTGCATCCACAATCGTGTGCTGGCTGCCCTATCGCTATACCTTGGACCTGGTATTCCTGAATAAGTAGTGTCTGTGGTCCCTGAGATTGCATGTGCCTTAGTGGCCTCATGGCCTGGTAAATGTGACACAAATGATTTTATTTTCTCTAATTGTTTCACCTTTGTAATGTTTGTCTTTTGGGGTTTTGAAAAGATAATGCACATCCCTTCTATCTGCAGCCTCCGTGTCCCCTCCACAAGCTGTCTCCAGAGAACACAGGTCAGAGTCCAGCAATGGTTCAGCGTGTGAAACAAACCTTCAAGCTCATCTCAGAATGTTTGCTCCTTTGGTTCGCCTTAAGCTAGATGTGTCTCACTCCTGAAACTGTGTTCAGTGTGGGGTTCACCACAGCAGCCCTACAGAGATGAAGTTTGAGTGGTTCTGTCATTGACATTAGGATTGCCAAGGAAAGGAAAATGTGTGTGGAGGGATTATGAAACAGCTTAAAAAGGAGATTTTGCAAGCGCTTTTACGTATTGTGATGGGAACTTATTATGTTTCCCTGAAATTAAGCTTTTAACTGAAACTGAAGAAGCCTCTGGGCCTCATCTTCATTTCCATAATAGGCTGACTTACTTAATCTACTCTTTTATGGAGTTCTTTAAGTAAGAAGCTGTTTTTGTTTCCCTTGGATGCAATAAACTCTAAAAATAAGCTCAGGATCAGAATTATTTTCAACTTTCTTTTGCAAGTCTCTGTTTTGTGTATGTTATGCTGGATAAATAGTCTGCACTTCAAAGAAAAGGGGAAATAATTCTTGATTGTGTTTTTATGACAGTTTTTCATAACAAATCCAAGCGATTTCACAGACGCAAATGCAATAGCAATATCAAACCATTTCAATTTATAATTTTGTGCATTGTACTACATTACATGTGTGTATTCAAATTAATTTTTGAACCATGAATGTGATGTGGGTGTGTCTGTATTTGGGTGGCAACCGTGAAATACCTTCACAGGTTTTACTATAGGAAGCGTAGCATGTACCCAATAGTATGCTCTTTCCTTTGATTAAAGTCCCTTCCCTTTTTAAATGTACCCACAGCGTATTTGTAAATCGGGTGGCCATTTATATAAAGTTGAGAATTTATGAAGGTACTGAATATATGTTTGCATACTGTGATAAAATTGTCCCCATCACACTATGTAAAAGCGCTGTGAAGTCTCTTTTTAAGCTGAAATCAGTGTTGTTGAAGATTCAGAAGCCCCTCAGTTTGGCCAGCTTCCATGATGACCCGATTTCATTGACTTTTTTTTCCTAATTCCTTTAATGAAAACACAATTTTGTTTACACTGATGGCAGTGCAGCCTCTGAAACTATGTTCAAAGATGGAATTATATTTTGACTTTCTCACCTCCTTCATCTTTGATATGCTATGCTAAGGAGAAGTAAATATTTCAAAGATAAACTCAGTTACTTCCAACTGTGATTTTTGACATTTTTCCTAGGATTCAAGTTATGCATATAGATTCCAGTTATTTAAATATGAAAAAAGTTATCAGCCTAACAGTTTTGTATTGTATTTTGAGTTCAATTTCATTTTAATTATTTTTTGAGCAATGATGCAAATTAATTCAGAATATAAAGAATGATATATCTACTGACTGGTTACAAACACTGGAAATAAAACTATTTTTTTCTTTTCTAAGGAATCAGATGACCTACTTTGGATATGGAATTTCAAAAGTAAAGGGAGACAAGAAATGGAAAATGATTAGCATGTTCTCTATATATTTAAAATACAGTTTCAGAACAAGAAAAATATAAGTTTTGATGCAGAAAAATCTATGTGCCAAAAAAAAAAAAAACCTGAAAAAATCAAGAAAGTACCTTGAAGTTTCAGAAGACATGGAAAGACCAGCTCTTTAGGAGCCTCAGGGTTTGTTCATGAAAAGGCAGGTTGTTAGTCATAAGGGAAATGCAAATCAAAACAACCCTGAGATTTCACCTCACACCAGTGAGAATGGCTAAGATCAAAAACTCAGGTGACAGCAAATGCTGGCGAGGATGTGGAGAAAGGGGAACACTCCTCCATTGTTGGTGGGGTTGCAGACTGCTGCAACCATTCTGGAAATCAGTCTGGAGGTTCCTCAGAAAATTGGACATTGAACTGCCTGAGGATCCAGCTATACCTCTCCTGGGCATATACCCAAAAGATGCCCCAACATATAAAAAAGACACGTGCTCCACTATGTTCATCGAAGCCTTATTTATAATAGCCAGAAGCTGGAAAGAACCCAGATGCCTTCAACAGAGGAATGGATACAGAAAATGTGGTACATCTACACAATGGAATATTACTCAGCTATCAAAAACAATGACTTTGTGAAATTGTAGGCAAAATGGTTGGAACTGGAAAATATCATCCTGAGTGAGCTAACCCAATCACAGAAAGACATACATGGTATGTACTCATTGATAAGTGGCTATTAGCCCAAATGCTTGAATTACCCTAGATGCCTAGAACAAATGAAACTCAAGACGGATGATCAAAATGTGAATGCAGATCGCTCATGAGAGACACAGCCAGAATACAGCAAATACAGAGGCGTATGCCAGCAGGAAACCACTGAACTGAGAACAGGACCCCTGTTGAAGGAATCAGAGAAAAGAACTGGAAGAGCTTGAAGGGCTCGAGACCCCCATATGTACAGCAATGCCAACCAACCAGAGTTTCAGGGACTAGCCACTACCCAAAGACTATACATGGACTGACCTGGACTCTGACCTCAGGGGTTGCAATGAATATCCTAGTAAGAGCACCAGTGGAAGGGGAAGCCCTGGGTCCTGCTAAGACTGAACCCTAGTGAACTAGACTGTTGGGAGAGGGCAGCAATGGGGGGGAGGGGGTGGGGAGGGAACACCCATAAGGAAGGGAGGGGGGGGATGTTTGCCGGAAACCGGAAAGGAATAACATTCTAAATGTATATAAGAAATACTCAAGTTAATAATAAAAAAAAAAAAAAAAAAAAAAAAAAAAAGGCAGGTTGGAGATTGGAGACAGAAGATGGTTATAAGAAGTAGAAATTGAAAATGTCAAGGATGCCAGATTAAAATAACACAATGAATCCAGTAAAAAGAGCAAAACGAATAAAACCAATGACTTTAATTTTAAGAGTGAGGAATCTGCTAAACTTTAATGTAAAAAGTTTTAGTGTGTGATTTGAGCTCCCCCTTCCAACACTCTCAGCCTGTCTCTGTTTTCTTCCTTCTTCCTAGAACATTGTTAACTATTAGGAATGCAAAAATTAGTCATTCGTTAAGAAGGAATCTGTTGTCAGACATCAGACATACAAGTAAACAATTTTAGTAACTATTTTTAGCAAGATACCATCAAGGGTGATTCTAATATTTGCTTAGGAAAACAATACATTAGACACATGGTGATGGGTTGGTAGTGTATAGATGATATGTCACAGGAAAATGCCTCGGGGAAAGTACAACAAATCAGTCAAACAGCAGAAGGTCAGGTATGAGTACAGCAAAGGCATTCTCATGAGAGGAGGGTAGGACAAAATCAACAGACAATCACACAGTACAATAAACACTACTCTAATGCCGTTTTTGGCAGACTCCAATGAGACAATGCATTCAAAACATTTTTGTATTTAAAAAAAAATCTCGAAGATCAAACTAGATTAGAATGGGTCACAGAATGAGAGAGAAATTCCTTTGACAGGTGTTGCAGTAGATAAAATTAGGAAAGTCTAATTGCTAGAGAGAGTTTAGCATTTTCCACCTGCTGAATGTAAGAGAATTTAGAGTATTTAATAGGAACATTTAATTAAAATTTTTATGAAAATTATACAAACAAGAGTATTGCCCACCTGCAGGTGCATGCACATAAATGCTAAATAAACACACTCATGAACATATACAACACAGTACACACATACATGTATTTGTGCACACACATGAACACCTATCACATTCATACAGGAAAGTACATACATCCATATCTAAAAGGTTCAATATTTGGAATGATAGACTTGTTTTTAAAGTATTGCAAAATCATCAGTATCTTCATTAACAGATAATAAAACTTCTACTTAAATGTTGGATTTTCTTCTTATCCATATTTGAATTATCTCTAGTACATAATCCTTCGAAGGTGATTCTTGTATGCAAGTTTGTAGACAATGGTGTCATTTTGCATTAGAGACTTGTGGTAAAAAAAAAAGGCTGATATGCTGAGATACAGATGCTGCCTTAAAGAAATTATGGGATTGCTTTAGGAAGCATTTGTAATTGTGAGAAATGGCAGTCAATTAGAAAGGTGTATTTGATACACAAATTCAGAGTCTCTCACAAATGAGGAGTTTACTGAGACCATAGATGGGAAACTGAGGAAGGAATCAGAAGTCATGAAAGCAGGATGCATCATCACTTAAAACATCAGATAATTCCTGATCTAAGGAAGGAGGAACACAGAAGAACATCCAAGACAGAAGGAAACAGCATTGCCCTCAAAATATATTGGGGGGATTCTAGATGTCTATAATAAACTTACTTCAAAAAGTCTTTACTGTAGAAATGGATCAGTGGGTAAAGGCCCCTGCCACTATAACAAAAGACCTGAATTTAATACCCAGGGCAGATACAGAGAACCAACTTCCAAAACTTATTGTATGGATTCCTCCAAAGAGCTGACACACACACACACACACACACACACACACACACACACACACACACACACCCACACACACACACACACAAACACACACACACAAACACACACACACACACAAACACACACACACACAAACACACACACACACACATAAACGCATGCACATATGCACATACACAGACATACTCACACATATTCACACACATTGAGAGGGACACTGAGTGAATGAATGAAAAACAAATAAATAAAATACTATAAGAATTCTAGCAATTTCCTTTTTCATGAAACCTTTACTGTAACTTTTTTCATTGTCCTTACAGTGAAAAGTAAGACTTTTAAGTAACCACATGGTCTCCTCATTAGCAATCCTTGCAGCTAGGCTTAGAATTAGTGTGGTATTTTGTATGTATTATAACTTCTAGTGCATTACTACCAGGCCCAGTTTGATGACTCTGTGCAAGGCAGAGTCATTTACTATAATCGTACCCCCATTATATTCAGAATGTCAGGAAAAATTCGTGTGATTATAGCCCTCAGAAAATTTAAGGATTTAATATGTCTTACTATCTAATACTTTGACAAAATTACTCCTGGAAAGAAATTACAGTCAGCAACAACAACTTGCATTACATTTGTTAGGAATCTGCTCATCATGGAACTTATACATAGCCTTATGGGACATTTGAAGATTAGGAGGCAACTAATAGGAATGAATGAAGCATCTGTCATACAGATCAACATTATGTCCTGTATAGTTTTAGTTCTATCCATGTTGATCTGATTCTAAAATGTCACCTGCTGTGAGGCTTTGCAGTTTTGTCTTGCTTGAATATAAAAACGATAGAAATACAATATTGTTATTATTAAATTAAAACTAAAAATATATTAACAGCAATTATTTTCCACCTTTAGCTAATTATACTTTTCTGTGGCTTGAAACAAAAACCAAGAGTGCCACAAAGCCTACCTTCTGAACAGAGCTATTTCGCGTTCTTTATAGACAAAGCATGTGATGGTTCTATTTTAGCTTTTTGTGTTCTCTCCATATGTCTTTTTAAATTACTACCAAAAAGATTCAAGTGTTCCTTCTCTTCTCAGCTCAACACTTACTATCTCTTGTTTTCTTCATGAAGTCACTTTCATGGTTTTGAACAAAATAATCTGAAAAGACTACTTATCAATAATTGAAACAATAAGGAAATTCTAGATATATACACATGTTTAAAATACATGTACATGAAGTGGGATATTATCCCTCATAAAAGAATAATGTCACTCAACATATTGGTTAACTTCATATTTGCTGTGATTAACAGTGACACAAAGTAACCTAAAGGAGGAAGGGCTTATTTGGCTCATGGTTTGAAAGAATACAGTTCATTGTGACACCATGGTGGTGGATGCATGAGGTCAAATTGCATCTAGGTCTAGAAACAGGAAAAGTTGAATGCCATTTTTCACCTGGAATTTTCTTTCGTCTCTTTTTATTTTTCCCAGGACCCAGCCCATAACATTACTGCGGCCTGGAACTCCTGTGGCCCATGAAAATTTGGGAAATTGGTGTATGAAATAGTTATATTCCATCTTGCTCTTGCTCTCTTGCTCTTCTCTGCTCTCTTGCCCTCTTCCCCTTTGTTCTTTCTCTCCCCCTTCCCCTCCTCCCTCCCCTCCACATGCTCATGGTAGGCCTTTCCTCTCTTCTACTCTACTTCTCTCATTAAATCACTCCATGTGGAACAAAACAACAACAACAAAAAAACAAAACAAAAAAAAAGAGAAATGAAAAGAAAAAGAAAAAGGAAAAATATTCTAATTTCAGCTTGAGAAAATGGAGAAAGTCCTGTGAGAAACAAAGTCTGTACTTCATTATTTTTCTCAAACAATCCTCTCTGCAAATGCCATCACAGACAAGTTTAGAGTTGTGTCTCTTAATACTAAATCCTGTCAAGGTGGCAATGACAATTAACTGTCTATAGACTTACCATTTGTATCAACATCCTTAAATTTGAGGATGTGTTAAGTGAACTAAAGCTGACCCAAAACTAAAAATACAACATAATTTTAGGGGTACAGTGTTACACAGAAGTACGAATTAACAGACACAAACAAAAGTGTAGTTTTGAAGATTGAACAGATCATGAGGACTAGCACATACTATGAGAACTTCCCTTAGTAGTTAGTACATTGAACAAATGCGGTAGACTTTACTTACTCATACCAAACATACGCATACAAGAAAAGCTTACCTGCATGATATTATAAAAGTGCTAATTCTTTGACTTTACTAAATGTTTTCATATCTTATATTGAGATATCATGTGTGACAATAACATTGGCAATAAAGAGAAACAGAATACGGAATCAGTGGTTTTTAAAGTTTTACAGAGCTGCTCAACTCTTTCCCCAGAGTAAAACTGACTTTTTTTTTGCCTTTGTCACTTAAATATCAGTAACTAAGCAAAAGCCTTTCAATCTCTTAGTGTCAATCCCCCAAACTCTCTGGGCTCCAAATGACCAATTAGTGCCAGAGCTGTGAAGACACTTCAGTTATCTTGGTTCAGATCTTCAGCTAACCTTTCACTTAGAACTGTTAACAGCCTGATAATTAGATTTCTTTCCAAACTAAATTTTTGGAGACAAATCCTGCCATTCTACAAGCACAGCATTCAATTACTGTAGTTGAAATATATCTACACTTTATTCTTTTACCTCAGTTTTTCTGTAGTTTATTATTATTTCCAATATCGATTACTTTTTCAACAAATGTTCAAAGCTACTGAAAATATGTCTGTTTATAGAGTTATCTATACATTTTGCATGTTAATTCTGATACAATCTTGGAATACCTAGAGCAATTTGACATTTTTAGAATATCACCACATCTCTCTCCTCTAAAAAGTTTTTCCTGAGATTTTCTGTTTTATTTTCAAGTACTTCTGTTTTGCTCCCTCACTATTTGTGTTCCACCACATCAAGAATAGCAGTACGAAGTGTCTGGAGTTCCATGAACTCTGATAATATGGATACACTAATGAAGTTGGTACTTGTGAACTCTTTAAGAGTATTCACTTATATATTCCAAATTTTCTCTTTAATCTTAAGATACGTTTGTGTATTTACAGTGATAAAAATTAATAGATTTTAAGTAGTGTTGCTCCAAGATTTGCTTACAAAATAGGATCCTTTCCTTTTTTTAGGTGTGGAACCAGTAACAGCATTCATCTTAATGGTGAAGAGGACTAATATACACAGCTAAGAATAGGATTTACAGGTAAACTAAAAAATCATTTTCTCAACCCCTAGGTATCACAGATTTAAAGATAGAGAGCAAAACAAGGGAGTGACTGGAATACAGGATGATAGGGAAGCAATATTAATATATTATCTGAGGACAGAAAGAAATTTGCAGACGTTTATGTGACAGTACTATTTCCTTTTATGCTCCCTTCCAGTCATTTCCATAGTAACTGTCTGCTGTTCTTGCAATGGAGTGTAATTGGGGACATGAAGATGGGAGGATAATAAGGTGAGGGCCTTTGGTGGTCACTTTGGAGCCATTTTCCCCTTATTAGTTCCACCTACATCATGTGAAGAGGGAGTTTTAGCATCGAGAATTCTGTCCTCAAATACGCAATTATTGTGATAGACTAGAAATTAAACTAGGTTGAACAGGCACTGCTCAGCATGTCAAATATGCCCCTTTCATGTTTAGTCCTCTGCCTCGAAGAGTGCTGAAGTGCGAAGATCTGCCTTTTGTGACCCTCTTTTAGTTCAAATTGAACATTATTTAGGAACCATTCGAGGGATGCTGGTTTTCTGTAGCTAAACTCGAACAGGGTTGGATATTTTTGTCATGACTGGTTTCGTTGTTTATGCCCAAGTAACTATAATGTTTGACTTTCTTATCTCCAGCATTCACTTAGGAATAGAGAAGATAATTTTTACCAGTCATGCTGATGAGGAAGCTCTCAAAGATAGAGACCAGACAGTAGACAATTCATTGCCCTCTGATATTAATTGATTATCAGAACAAAGAACATGGCTTTAGATGGGCAGGAGGAGTAGGAAAGATGATCAGAAGCACAAATGCAACAAACCTAGAAAGTATGGCAGGGTCCCTTCAATGACGTTTCAAATATGTCAGTCAAGAGTGTCTTCAGTTTGGGTATAAAATTGCTTGTCTTTTCTATGAGTCTCAGGCCAACTTTTTATGAGTATATTGGCATAGAATTTGTTAGGTAGGTGTCCACTCCTATTCCCTTGTAAAGAATATTGGTGTTAATTTTGGAAAAAGAGTAATTTTAAACCACAGAGTACAGCATAGGCCTGAACCATCCAGAAAATATCAAACGAAGGTGTCTGCACCTTAATGTTCCTTTCTGAACTCTCCATACACATATCTTGATATAACTTCTGTTATGAGGACCAGGTTCTGAAGTCTTGCCTCTTCTCAGCAACGACTGGCTAAACAGTCTACATGTATAAAGCCTGAGATAGACAGCAAAAACTATATACAAGAAAGCAACATTAAGTAACTCATAATTTCACACTGGTATTTTTACCCTGAAGAAAATCTATCCAGGAAGTCAAATATGATTAAAGCAACTTTTGTTTATATATCAAAATAACACCATGTGAATATAGTATAAAGATAAATTCTCAAAAGAACCAGTGAGACTGGGGAATCTAGAACATTCATAATGAAGATGACATTTTTATTATTTTTTTTATTGCTCACCACTGTTTACCCTACCTCAAAGCCTATATTACTCCATGCTATTTTGCTCTGATATTCTACTGGTAGAAAAAATCAGACACAAAGCATCATGTTTATTTGATTTCCACATAAAGGATAGATGGATAGAACATGGAACTCATTGAATTGTTCATGGCAAAGACTTATCAGGAGTGGGCCTTTACTGAATGCTTTCTCTCACTTTGGGAAGTGACATTAAATCCAGAATGGTTAGAAATACTGAATGCGCAGATGGTTCCTGTAATATCTGAGTAGTTTTTTGTATTGTGTACTGGGTTCTTGCAGGTCAGGATGCTACAGTCATGGCTGGGGACTGCTGATACTTGTAGGTTTTTCCATGAGCACTATTGCCACTGATGCTTTTCACGGTTATGTCGTACAAAAAGATGTCACCATGATTAGCATTTTTCTAAATCCAGATTTTTTTAATCTCATAGCTCCTTTATCCTCTCTAAAGGGTCCTAGAACTCAGCATTTCTCCTTTGTATATTATGTTATCATCCAAAACTATACCGGGGGGGGGGGGCTAGGGGTTGCTTTCAGTACAAATGACCTATGAATTATAAGGTCTGAAAGAAACTGTTTGTGTCCTCCATTATCTAAGTTGATTAGGTTATGAATAATGATGAGATAGAATGAAGAAGAGTGTTGTACCTGCCAAACTATTAAAATCCTTGCTTTGGATTATAATTAACATCAGCATGCTCCGACGCAAAGCTGAAGAGACAAATGACATTTAGAAGTAGTTTACATCATATCTGGAGGCTTAGTTAAATAAACCATCCTTGTAATGCTTTAGTTGTCTGTATATGACTTTTTCCAGTCACATAATAGCACATTTATTTTGGTTATCTTTGCCTGATAGATATTCAAGATATGGTAGATAAGTAAGCACTATGTCAGCCCATTATCCCTTATATTTTGTTTTCTTTTTAAACTTGATTGGTTGTTGTTGCACTTTTTTTACATTTTATGTTTCTCAGTTTAGTCTACAGTAGACAAAAATATTTAAAGATAGCAAAATCAAACATAGAAATCAGTAGCCCTAGAATTATTTCAATTGCAATAAAACAAAATATGACATAGGAGGAAATTTTTCTGTGAGTAAACATATTGCTGTGAATAAAATTAAGTTATTTTTTCTTTTTTCTTTTGGAAAGGGGTTAAATTATGGTCCATTATCAAGAAAGACAGGACAAAGGTAGGAACTAGGGTAGAGACCATGGAGTAACACTGTTTATAATGCTTACTCTAGCATGTTCAGTTACCCTTTTTTTAAAAGTATAATATAGATATTTCCCAACATAATATATCCCAATTATGTTTCCACCTCAATCTACCACTAAGAGAAGTATTTCTAATTTATTTGTCCACGTCTCCTTCCATCCGGATCCTCCCGTTTCTGTTCCTCGTTAGAAAACAAACAGGCTCCTGAGGAATCATTAGCACAACATAACAAGATTAAGCAATACCTAACACATCAGAATTGGAAAGGACAGAAAGAAAAGCGTCCAATGAACCACAGAAGACTCAGAGACCCACTTGTTTGAATAGTCAGAAGTTCCATAGAAAACACTAAACTGGAAGTCATATTTTAGGTGCTGAGGACTTGGTATAGACCTGTGCAGATCCTGTACATGCTGCTTCAGTTGCTCTGTGTTCATATGAACTTTGTGCTCATTGATTTGTGATCCTTTTCCTGCTGTCGTCTGTCCACTCTGTCTCCCCTACTCTTTCTGCCTCCTCTTCCATGTGGCTCCATGAGTCCTGAGGGGGATAGAATTGATGGAGAGATCCCATTTAGGTCTGAAAGCTCAAAAGTCTCTGATTCTCTGCATAATCTTCCTACTGCTAAGGGAAGTAGATACTCCTTCATGTTTCCTCTGCTGACCATGTTATTCGATCAAATGTGCCTGTCACTGGAAGACAGGCCATTTTAGCTGTTTCTCTGGACACTCTGTTTGCAGTATATGTAATGATTGTCACCTCACCACAAGGGTCTCTATGGTCACACTAATCCAGGGGACACAGGAGAAGGAAATCACCAGAAAGGTCAGGGCATCTTCTAAATGATCTAATTGACTTTACATGCCTGACTGAGTATAGATTCTGGTCAGCTATCCTTTGAGCCATTCTCTCATCCATGGATTTGCTAAGTCCTGATTATTCAACATCCAGAAATCTAGTCCTATCAGTCTTTAAAGGTGAGTAGTGGGGTTTCTTCCTCACAGTTATAAATTATTTAAGTTCCATGGTTACTATGAGATACACAAAGGAACCAGTGGCAGGTTGCCTTTTTGACTAAATTAAATTACTTTTATAACACTTAGCTGTGTACTGGACCTCTTTCTTATTTGGATCACTTAGTAATGTTTAGGGTAAAAGAATCTATGCTTTCAAATGGAATTTTAACTGGACGTAATATAAATCTACTTTGTATGAAACATGAAAAATGATAGAGCTTTATCTCATGTGAGGCTTACCTTTGACGTAACTATAATTTTTGTATTTCCCTCTTTTAAACAAAGTTTAGTCTCATTGTTATCTTTAAATACTTCAAAATTTGCCCATAACTTAAGGCTAAGACATTGCTTTTCTTTAATCATAAATTATTAGATGGCATAAACAAATTCCATTTTTAGTGGTGTCCAGATGTAGGCCTGAATTTTAATCCTTTTTTTACGGTCCAGTCTTTATCCCCCTCTTGTTCTGCCCTTCAACAGTTCCTCATCCCATTCCTCTTTGCCATTCTCCAAGACCATGTCCCCAAACTCCCACATATCCCAAACCCTGCCAGGCCTCCCCATTCCCTGGGGCCTCGAGTCTCTAAGGGTTAGATGCATCTTCTGTCCCTGAGGCCAGACCAGGCAGTCCTCTGCTGTATATGTGTCAGCCCTGAGGTTTTTCTTTTTTTTTTTTAATTTTTATTAATCATTCTATTTGTTTACATGTCAAATGATATCTCTCTTCCCAGTGATCACTCTACAACTCTTCATCGAATCTGCTCTTTACCCCTCCTCTTTGCCTCTCAGAAGATGGTCCCCCACCCACTACTGCCCCACTGCTCCAGCATGGCCCTATACTGGGGCATCAAATCTCCGCAGGACCAAGGGCCTCCTCTACCCTCAGACAAAGCCATCTTCTGCTAATATGTATCTGGAGCCATGGATCCCTCCTGGTACACTCCTTGGTTGGTGGTCTAGTCCCTGGGAGCACTGGGTGGTCCAGTCAGCCAATATTGTTCTTCCTATGTGGTTGCAATCCCCTGCTACTCCTCCAGTCCTTTCACCAGCTCCCCCACACGGGTCCCAGTCCTCAGTCTGATGGTTGGCTTCTGGGAACATCCACATTTACATTGGTCAGGTGCTGGCAGTCACACCAGACTCCTGTCAGCAAGTGCCTCTTGGCAACAATAGTGTAGGGGTTTGGTGTCTGTAGACAAGATGGATCTCCAGGAGGGGGCGGTCCTCAGATGGCCCTTCCTTCAGTCTCTATTCCATTTTTTTGTCACTATCTCTCCTTTGAACAGGAACATTTCTGGGTTAAAAACTTTGAAATGGGTGGGTGGCCCCATCCCTCTACTGGGGACCAGGCCTACCTACTGGAGGACTGTGGTCTCTACAAGTTATTTCTCCTCTTTGCTGAGCATAGGATAGAGCTTTGCATAGTCATCCCAGACTTTACAATTATTACAGTGGCAATGCTTATAGTGTATAATCTATTATTAGGTAAATCTATTTTTGCATAGAGATGACCAGGGCACGTATCTGAGATGGCAGAGTCGTCTAGGATATATGAAACTCCACGTTCCATTCTGAGCAACACACCCACACACACCCAACCACACATACACCAGCAAGGATGATCATAATACAATTAGGACCAAAGAAATGTAATGTTTAAAAAGTACTAACAATTTTATTTTGAAGACATTATCTTATACTAGTCATCTTTACAGCTGTGCAGAGTCTATTGAGAACTTAGCTTTTATTTTTAAAAGGCTAATTTAGCATCTTTTGCCAGGTCATAGATGTAAAGGCGATTCTGTCTTTGACAGGACTTCATAATAGGTTTCTGAAAGCTTAGGAAATTGTATCAATGACTATAGGTACACGAGTTGCTTGCCTTACAAGTATATTTAATGCATATAGAAAAAAAACAAGTAATAATTCAACCCTTGTTTGATTAGCATAGTAGATACACCCTAGTTATTAATGGTATCATTCAGGCAATGAAAGCCACCAACTATATGATACAAAGATACCAAGATTTTTATTTTTTACCATTTTATGTGTTTAATGTCTAGATGTAATGCATGTTGTATAAAGTAAAACACCCATTGCTATACAGGCTATACTTAAATCCTTTAAAATGAGCAACCTAATGTACAACACTTAGATAAAGTACAGACACAGAACATTTAGAACTTTCATAAAAATACAGCATATCCCCAACTAGATATATATGGTGTCAAATAAAGTACAAAACCCAAACTGATTTTACTAAAGAAAAATGTGATTGTTTAGAAGACTTTAAAATATATAATAAACAAACTCTATTGTGTTAATTAGATGTAAGCATCAATTTCCCTTGGAGCAATTGCCCAAATTTGGACTTTGGCCTGTCTTTGGGGAATTATATTGATTGTTTTTGATGTGTGTGGAAGAGCCCTGTCCTCTGCTGTGGTCAATACCATTCCCAGAGCAGGTCATCCTGGGCTGTATAGGTAAGCTAGCTGAGCACTGCATGAGTCATCAAACAATTTCCTTTGTGCTTTCTACTTCAAGTTCCTGCCATGAATCCCCTTATCTTGAGAGAGAAAATAAACCCTTATCCCGCCTAAGATGGTTTTTGTCAGAAAAATAGGCAGAAATCTTAGTCTTTTCATAGATAAATGTTGCTTTCTAGAACAGTAGCTTACAGAGCCAGCCATGTAACGTCATAAATCTGACTGGTTTTCTTTTTTATTCAGAAAATACAACTCACACTTTCTATCTTTCTTTCTAAACTGGTTTTCATTAACACTGTGGAGAGGTAGTTAGTGGACTGTGTGGATTTGCACAAGTGATTTCCCTTTCAAGTATGTCCAGTCTGAATAAACAAACATTCCTTGCAATTCCATGCTATCCTAAAGGTTATAGTAATCCCATGTAAGAAGATATCTCACAGACTAGGGAATGGCCCACTGAACAGAACTTATTATAGGTGTACACTGGGGAACCCTCTCTGGAGAGAATGTTTCAGGAGCAAATTGACTAGTATTCTGCATGAGGAACTTCGGTTGTGGCATGCTGGGACGATGGCATTGTGGAAGTTCCAGGTGGTCCTGGAGAGAATCAGGCAGAGAACTAGCATTAGTGTGAACTCAGCAATAGTGCAATAAATCAATGGTCACTGAAGAAAAAGTCAGAGAAACCAGTGTCAAAGTCCCCTTGTTGATGACTATTATCATAGACAGTTGAGATGCCCTGTACCAGGGGCACTGCACTAGGTGCCACCTCCAAAGATAGATTTTTTTGTATTATTCCAGTGGACTTTAGCTTTATCCTGTTAGGGTTCATAGCTTATGGCTGGTTAATTAACACATCAGAGTCACCTTGGGGTTGGCTCATTAACATCAGTACATACCTGAGGCTTGGCTCATAAAAGGGGCTGCCTTGTGGCTGTCACCTCTCTTGTAAGCATTTCATTATTCCAAGTCACAGAAAATAGTCCTCAAGTTACAGAGAATGGTTTCTTTCATGTTTCTAACAAACACTTTGGGTTTATCCGACATTTGTGACGTTTGCAGCTTTCTTACTCTTTCTTTAAAGCCTCCTGACTATCATGTAGCTGCTTGTCCACCATGCCAGTGTAAGTGCATGGCTTTTTTCCTTCTGTCCCCCATCTTCCTCTTCAGGGTGAGAACTGAGGCTTGCAGATTTCCTTGCACAGGAATGCTTTGTTTGGTTATTTTACTGATTTACTTTTCAAATGTTTTCCCCCTTGCTAGCTCCCCCTTTGCAAGCCCCACATCCCTTCTCCCTTTGCCTTTGCCTCTATGAGAGTGCTCCCTTATCCACCTTACCTTATCCTTAGGCTTCTGTTAGGATTAATTTTTATCTTGCTTTATTAAGGAAAGTAAGAATCCAAAGAAAGGACCCCAATTTCCTTTGTATCAATAGGCAGCAATGAGGGGAACCTGAAGGGAGACATTGGCACCCCAGGGTTCCTCAGTTGAAATCAGCTCTCTGGACTGAGTTCCTTATCATGTGACTTGGTCTGTCTTGCCTACATTCTGTGGTGCCTGGGGAAGATAGGTATTGAGTGAAACTCTACACTTGACATGCAGCTGCAAGGTGGAGAGAGCTCTGTGAAAGGAGAAAGGTACCAAGTATTTATCAAAAGTGTCTGGATTTCAAGAAGGAATGGCCTTATTTCTGTCAGAAAGTATGGCAGTCACAGAGTCTGTAACGGTTCTGGTCTGTGCCCAGGACCAAACTGAACCGGCCAGACAGCTCCCTGCACCCATGGTGGAAAGAGCTGGACCCTCAGAAGTGTAGATACTCCTGAGAAGGCAGAGGAGACTACCCTCTGCCCACAGTGCAGACCCAAGAGAGAATTGCATAGTGCCAACTGTGTCCGCTGGGTTCAAAGACCTACATGAGAAATCAGGGGCAGGAACCTTTGATTCCTGCTGGTGCCTAGAGCTGGAAGACAGTCTCCAGGGGTGCCACCACAGCTGAGAGCAGAGCACCTGTTCTCAGGAAAGGCTGAAAGAAAACAGGAAAACAGTTCTACAGGAGCTGACACAGAGGCCTACAGCAGGGCCAAGTCACTCTCAGAAACAGCAAGACAAGCAAATACCAGAGACAACCCAATGGCCAGAGGCAAGCGCAGGAACCTAAGTCTGTAACTTTAGAAGTAGTCAGTATGTTACAGAACATGGGATCAGAGACTATTTCCCAATAAGCCAGTTTTAGCCACCCATCTGAAGGAAGGCAATTTAAAAAGTCATAATAATACTAAAACAAAGGGAAAAAGTTTGTTCACTTTTTTTTTCATCAAGTTATCTTAAGATCATCTTTTACTGACATGAAATCAAGGTTTAAACAAGACACAGGTACATGTGTAAATATAGACATAGCATATACCACCCATGTTGTCATATATTAAAATAGACAAAATGTTCCAACTTACTCATATAAAATATTTGTCTTTTCTGAAATTTAGAATTAAAAAAATTGTTTTAGACTTTGAGATTATGATTATATCATTTTCTTCTAATCATTCCTCCTTCCATCCAAACCCTCTGATATAACCATCCTTGTTCTCTCTCAAATTCATGGTCAATATTTTCATTGTCTCATATATGTATGTATGTATATATGTATGTATATATATAATTTTGTATATATGTATATATACATTGTGTATATATGTGTATGCATGTGCATATATATATGTATATGTACATATTTATACATGTATTTATTCATAAATATATACTTTCACCCTGCTCAGGCTGTTTGAAATTATTTGCATGTCTGTTTTTCAGAGTTGATCATTTGGTACTGGAACTGCCATTGCTGTGTTCATCCCTGAGAAAACTATTTGATACTCTTAGTTACATAGAGTTCATTGTGTTTGGTTCTTTGTGTGTACCCCAACTCTAACACGTATCACAGTAACATGTCTACTTTTGCTATCTTTTTCAGGTCACATTTAGGCCACCATGTTGGTGTCATTTCCTTTTGATTACTTCCTATACAGTCCTACACTATTCTGAATCTGAAATCAGTCCTTTGGAAGTCACAACACTAAGTAGACAGAAGGTTGAAAATACACATCCTGAAAATACAGAGCTAAAGCAAAATTAAAATGAGGGGAGAAGATATGTGAGTACGAAAAGTAAGGTTAGAGTTTTGAGGATGTAAGGGAAAGGCTGGAGCAAATGTGACCCAAATACATTGCATGACATTCACAAAGAATTAATTAAAACGTTGTACTAAAAATCTCTGCCTAGGCCCATTCATCTCCCCTTATGAATGTGGGATCTCTTTTAACTTTTTCTAAATGCTAAAATCCAGCCTTATGCTATGTCCTTTTCCTAAGCTGTATACTGAGATCCTGCCATAAACTGACAGACATCCTCACCTTACCTACTTGTCTGGTAGCATTTCCTTATATCATTGTTGCCATGAAATATGATTCTACCATTTCACTAACATGAGACCTGTCAAGAGCTTTTCAAAGCATTCCTCTTCCCTCAGAAGAATATTATTGGCTCATGCTGCCTCTGGCTGTCCTATTTATAAGAATGAATCATTTTGTGCATTTTGACAAGGTATAATCATTCTATATTCCCATATGAGAGTGAGTCTGGAATGCTATGCCTTCTTCCAAGTTGGCAATATCTCTCATGGGTCACCTGATCAAGACCACCATACTGGCAGCATGTCATATGCCTGCTACAGCAAGTGCAAAGTAGAATTTGAAACACAAAAGACTAAACAAACTAGACAGAAGAAAAAGTTAAAAATGGGTAATAAGGAAGGAGGAGAGATAGGGCAAAGGTCTGCAGGTAACATGAAAGAGAAAGGACAGTGAGGGGTTTTAAAGAGTGGCAGAAGAGGAAGTTGAATGATGACATTGGAAAATGCCATAATAGGAACTATGTGGGGATTGATTTGACAGGCATGACATGAAAATAACAGAAAGAGGAACAGACCTCTTCAGAAGCAGAACTGTCCTTTAATCAGAACAATTGAAGGACTTCAGTCTCTTCAGGGAGAAGAGACTCTGACACATGGTATAGTGGGAGGGATTGAGTGTTTTAAAGGTAACTTTGGCAAGGGAAGAGACTTTCCACTGGTCAGTCCCTGTGCAGTCTCAAAGTGGTAAATGCCAATGGAGGTTGGTATGGCAATCCTCTTCTTAGAAGCTTCCTGCACCCTAACTGTTTCTCAGGCCAACTGAGGCTATTAGGTCATTAGTACTTAGCGGGAGTCTGGAGAGTTGGCTCAATGGTTAAGAGCACATTAGGGAGGACCCAATCGGTTCCCACTAGTATTAAGCCAAAGAGAACTCAAGACAAAACTAAGCACTGCAAAGCATCAACTGTTGGAATCATTGTATTGAGTATAGTGGCTTCCCTGCAGCCTCTGAATGTGTTAGAATCCATTGCTTTCCTGCTGGTAAATAAGAATTTACAGAAATCTTACAGGTAGAGATGAGGAGGCGTCTGAGAACAAGGGTATTTGCTGGTTTTAGGGTGAACTGCTATCAGCACAACTGCTCTCATACTTTGAGGTGATCGGACTTGTTTTCATTTGGAATTGATCTTAATATGAAATTGGTGGATTTTTTTTTGTAGAAATGTGGAGAATACAAAATATTTTTAAAGGCTCTAATGTAGGACTCAAAGGCACAAAACTGTGTGTGTGCTATTTTAATGACTTTTATGAGAAATTTTACATATTATAATAAAGGTGCATATGCATATGTCTTAGTTATTCTCATATCCACTTTTTAAAAAATGTCTGAGAGACTCAAAAGCTATTGAACTCACACAGCTTTGGTGGCCTAAAAGTGTCCAGGACCCTGAAGATTTAATTGTCTTAAAAATCACCTCAATATTCTCATATCAGTACTAGAGAACTATTATATTAGTTCACATTTTTTAGTTTGGGACAGGATGAAGTGTTGTGACCCTAAATATTCCCTTAGGCATTAAGGCAATAAAGAAAGGTAGTTTACTAAAACATAGTATAAAGCACAGAATAGTAAGTAGCATAGTATTAATCATTTTTGTATTGACTAAAGTCAAATCACAAGTGTAGCATCTTTAATGACTAGAAGCTATATTTGTTGCCAAATATGACTGTACTCTGCTTGGGTTTCAGAGGTTGGTATTGAAATATTCGTTTAAGAATCAAACTTACTTGAGTTCTTTGAAAATACAGATCCACATGATTATGAGATTGGTTTTACTCATTGTCAAATGGGCTATTTAAGGTTGTTGTGTAAAAGGGGAAGAAAAGAGAAGAGAATAGAGGAAAGAAGAGAAGAGGAGTGAAGAGGGAAGGAGAGGAGAGGAGAGGAGAGGAGGAGAAAAGAATAAAAAATATTTAGGGAAATAATGCATCATCTCCATGATGTTAACATGCAATATAATTTGCACTTAAAATGAATATGTGGATGGGGAAAAAGTGGCAAAAAATACAAGAAACCTGAAACAACACATGGTTCAGTAGGTTATGCTGACTCCATGACTTACCTGTTATTAACTATGAAGTGAGGAACATAGTTAAGGTGAATACCAAGATCCAGAAAACCCCAAGTCACTTAAATTATTTCCCAGAAAGTTCCAAAGGACAATGTGAAAAAGCACAGAAGATTAAATTACACATTCAAGAGAGTACCAAGTGGTTAGATCAGAAATAAAGAGGGGCCGATATCATGAAGTAAATAGAAGTTGAAAAATAAATTCACTTCCAATTAATTAATTAGTGAAATGAATATATTAAAGATGATAGGAAAAGAAAAATATTTTCTTTTGTTTATTTTTTAATATTTCTTATTGTATTTTTGTTTGCTTTGATTTTAATGATTTTATTTATTTATTGATAGAGCAAAACATGTATTGGATATGAGGAGAGATCTAAGAAAAGCTGGGGGAGTGGAAACAATATAGTAAATTATTGCATGAAAATACCTTTAAATAAAAATTAAACATATACATTCTAGACAAATACAAAGGGCAGAGAGGATATAAAAGTATTTGATATGTACATTTTATGGGAGGCTTTTTATTATTTTTTAAAAAGAAAGATGAGAAAAGATGATATGGAAACCAAAGAAAAGCAGAGTCTTCTAATTCTACAGTAAGAGGAAGCACATATCCCAGGGCAGGTTTCTCACATGAAAGGCTGTGGATCTCTGTGGCTTTCATTCTTGTTTTACATCTCTTCTTCAAGGTTCATGAAAATACTGAGTTCTGGGTCTTGCCTGTGGAATTAGAAGTTCTGGCACTGTAGATGATGAGCTGGCTTTTAGCAATAGTCTTTTTGTATAATTTTATAGACACTACCTTTTAGAAGCAGTCCTTGAAGTAAGAGTTTTAGAAGGTAGACTTCATTGCCCCTTGAAAGACTATACAATAGGAAGTAGGGTGTTAATTCAACCAAGGAGGAACCCCAGGGACATATTTCAAGTTATTTAAATACTGCAGTGTAAGGAGTTTGATGAAAGCTTCAAATCTACTCATGGACTTAATTTATTTTGGGCATTATCAAGAGAAAATGAGAAAAATAGTCAGTAATTGGAAAACGTGGTATTTCTTTGATTCTGAGTAAAATGATGATATTCTCTTCCAGAAGAAGTGAACGATGACCAGAGGAAGTTTTATAGTCTCCTTAAACACTTAAATGTAGCATTCACAAAGGGATGTCACACAGGACTCTGAGGAATAAAAAATGATTATCTGTCTTCAGAGCGGCCAACTAAGGGAAAAGCAGTAACCCTGGTCTGTCGGTCATCTAACAGCCCCGGAGTTCTGGCTCCCATGCATTCTCCTTCTACCTGCTCTCTGCTTGGAAAGCGCTATCCCCTGGTCTCTGTACCTCTGCTTCTTCCTGATGTATTGTAACCAATTAACAGTCTCGTTTCTGAACATTGGTGATTCTTAAAAAACAAAAGGAATAGGAAAGAGTTGCTATTTCTGAGAATAACTCACTTGAGCAGTTTTTATTCCCAGATGAAACTAGATGAAAAGTTAGCCAGAATTACTTTTGAATTCAGATATATGCTTTCCAGACAAAGAAATCCTACAACTCAAGGCAATGATATAAATAAAAACAGCTGAAAATGAGCAAAGCATATGAAAATGCATTTTTTTCTGAAGAGGATCAAGAGGTAGTTAATAAACATAAAAATCTACACATAATTAGTTAGTCAGAGAAACAAAATTCAAAACCATTATGAGGTGATATTTCATGGATTCTCCAGTGTCATCAGGAGTTCAAAAACAGAAACTGGTGAAGGTGGGCAGAAGCAAAACGCTCACAGGCTGAACAAAAGGGGAAGGTGACACATCCCTTCTCAAACCCCTGAGTAGTTTTTCAGATAATTAAACACAGAGTTCTCACAGGGAATAAGAATTCCCCTCCTAGTTATAGACACATAAGTGATGAAAACATATTCAGAAAGCAAATCACACAGATGTTTATAGCAGCAGTTGTCCTAATTGTAAAATTGGAAAAGATGCAATTGTCATTAAATCAAATAAAATGTAGTATGCTTATACGAAAAAATATTATTTAGCCTTAAGAAGGAATGAAATGGTAAAGAATTCTAAAACACAAATGAACATTTTTCTTAAATAAAAGAAACAGGTAATAAAGATCATATACCATTTTTATTAAACACCTCATACAGTGAAATCTGAATAGATGGAAAGATTAATAATTGTTTAGTGTTGATGGAAAGAAAATAAAAATATAGTAAATAATGGTTTGAGCATTCCCTTTTGCAAGAGGACAAGATACTGCAGATGAATTAAGAGTAATTCGTATCCTAATTTCAGTTTCATTCTTTCCTGAAGCACCACTTTGGCACATATACATTTATGTTGATAATGGTTTATTTACATATTAGTCACTTTGTTTTTCCATATATTATCTCCTTGCTGTCTTACTCTGCTTCCTGTTGCCATAAGATGTAAAATAGACTTAACAATCTATTTAAATCTCTTTTTTCTTTGGCTTCGAAAGCTGGTACATCTAAGACTAAAAGGCCAAACTTAGTGATGGGTCTTTGTTGCTGCATCATTACACAGCAAAGAACATTACATAACAGAAAATGGAATATATTCATTTAATAATGCAGAAACTAAATTATGTAAACAGATTTCACTCATTCCCAGCCTTTCAAACTCCTACATTGGTAACAAATTATCACCTGAGATTTGAAAGGTGCAACCACTTTGCAAGTCACAACACCACTGCATTTTATCCAGGTAACTAACCTTTCCCCTTCCTATCAAAAGAGTAGTTGGTGTCAAAGAAGAAAGTAGAGAAAAAATGCATCTGTCTTTGATTTTCTTCTTATGTATCAGTTTCTGGAGGACACTGTTAGGTTGAAGTATTGATAGAAGAAGCAACATTCTAGAAAGAAGACACATGTTCTTACAGGATGAGAAAGCTCCACATCTAGTAGCTTCTAAGATCTCATGACAGTTTGTCAGTGCTCTGGGAATGAGCTATTTTGCAATAAGGATTGGGTCCTTGGGAGAGCTAAGAAGGTATAACTCTAAGCTATATTTTTCGCATCCAGTCCCCAAGTATCAAACAAACAAACAAGCATAAAGAGCAATGAAGATAGAAGTAGGGCAAATTAGATGACCATTAAGAAGCAAAAGCAGTGAGCCAAAGTGTCACGTTTTTCCTTGAGGCACCGTTTATGTGACTGCTAGCAGAATGTGCCTCCATGTTTAGAGTGGGTCTTCCTATTCCAAACAATCTCCAGAAAATTTCTCCTGGGTTCACTGGCTCCTCACTAAACAAGTCACATTGACATTATCCAGTCACATTGACAACCAAGGTTAGCCTTCCTATTATATAAGGACCTAAAAGGCAGTGGTCTACACTGAGAACAGACACACGTTATCCCATGGATCTCATAAGCAACACTGGGTAGATGATGCAAATCATGTTCAAACTGCTCAGCTCTGTAGTTACAAGCAACATCATCATACTTAATGCCTCACTGAAGGGCAATGCATTGGACCTATTTTAAGAAAACCTGTACCATAACAACAGACATTATTCTGTGCTACCACTCCCCAAAAAAGATACATGAAAGACCGGAAGCCATTGAAGAGGACTCTTTAAAATTAAGATAGGGATATTGAAGTATAGCTCTTCATAGTTGATGGCTTCTGGAGGGGTGTAGAAAAGAACTCAGTTTTCTTTAAGGGGTGACCCACTAGGAATATTAATGGGAAAAGTTGAAAGAGAACAAAGAAAAGATGACTTTTTAGAACAAACCTCAGGGCACTGTTTGGACTCCGGATACAATAACAGTAATAGGACCCAAACATTCTCAAATATTCCTTATTTATCATGATCACACTGATTCTATCTAATAACCCAGTCAATGATCAACATCATTACCTCTATTTTATAGGGGTTTGACCATGCTCCAGTGAGTATATAAGCAACCAAGTTGAATTTGGTCTATCTTCCTTCCTTCCTTCCTTCCTTCCTTCCTTCCTTCCTTCCTTCCTTCCTTCCTTCCTTCCTTCCTTCTTCCCGTTCTTTCTTTTTTTTCTTTTTTCTTTCTTCTGTCTTGTGGAATGTCACAAAGTTAGTAGGTAAAATTGGGAGAAATGAAAAGTGAATGTGATTGAGACACACTATGTAAAATTTCTTACTAGGCAATAAAATAATATGGTAAAGAGCTGAGATTAACCCTTTCACCACAGGGCCTTAGCAAAACACCATGGAAGAATCCTAGAGCAACCACTTATGTACACGGTTTTTAAGGTAGATATAGCTCCTGTACTGAGGAGTAAAAGATCTACTAACTCAGTCAACCAAGACAGCTAGCTCCATTTAGGCTGGATTAGACACTAGAAGTCAATAAGAAGATCATGCTCAAGGCCAATTTCAGTTGACGTAACTCCTTGCCATTTCCTATGACCAGGTGATATCCTCAGTTCTGTGTGAATTTTATTTATTAATATACTCCTTGTATAAGGCTTCTAAATGTCCGTATTACCATCACCGGTCCTGGTATAACCATCCCAGTTCTCCG
Organism: Rattus rattus; assembly: GCF_011064425.1. NCBI lineage: Eukaryota > Metazoa > Chordata > Mammalia > Rodentia > Muridae > Rattus > Rattus rattus. Next base: position 119,592,586 of record NC_046159.1, read on the forward strand.
TGCTAGAATATTCTACACTCCTAAGGAATATTTTAGAATGTTTGGGTCCTATTACTGTTTTTGTATCCAGAGTCCAAACAGTGCCCTGAAGTCTGTTCTAAAAAGTCATCTTTTCTTTGTTCTCTTTCAACTTTTCCCATTAATATTCCAAGAAGTTTCTACCTCTGCAAACCTTGAAGGCTCCTTTTTGTCCCAAGGCACCACAATTTTCTATCTTCATATGCTTATTGCAGCATATTCCCTACTTGGTTTTAATATATGGTAATTTATATACCAGATATGATGGTTTTCATTTTCATAATACATAAAATTCAGGGATACAAAATTAATTTAGATCATGCATCTCCAATTTCTGTACCTAATGGGAAACGTAATATCTTGAATTTCCAATAAACTTTCTGTCATCTAGTAATTTTTCAGTTTCTTCTGGCTTTTGATTTTGTTACTTCGAGGTCTGCAGAATGGAAAGAGAGGCTTAGAAATAAGTACACTTCATCTTATTGCGTTCTACCCAAAGACACTTATTTTTCAGAGCAAGGTTTGAAAGCAGGCAAGTTATATTGTGAAACTAATTTATCAATATATGTACAGCTTCAGATTGGAAGTGATTTCTCTAATCTGGCCAATGATTCTGGCCTTTGCCTTCAGTGACACCTATCAAGTCCTTTGTGTATTATTTTCTACTCAATAGCAAGTTCTGTAAAATCATGAAGCAGCTCTATGAATTCCAAATTTTTCACATTTTGTCTTCAATAACTTTTGCAATGATGATGATGAATCCAAGTGTTCTCTTTGTAAAGCTTACAATGTCAAGATATGTGACACTGATTCTATCTAATAACCCAGTCAATGATAAACATCATTACCTCTATTTTATAGCAGGACAAAGGAATAAAAACATGGCCTGAAGGCTGTGTGAACATAAAATTTAAAATGTAATTTTAGACCACATCCTGGTGATTCACGAAGGTGTTTTCACCTGTCTTCATTGGTGTCCTTCACTCTGGAAACCCCAGAAGTTTCTATTTATTTGTGCATAGCTTTAGTTGTACAGTGGTGTGGTCTATGGAAGATAGCCTTTCCCTGTTTGCCTTCTAAGTCTCCCTATTCTGGGTGAAGAAGCAGAGCCACATGTGGCTTCACTGTTACTAAGAGCAGCTCCGTTTATACAACGTTCCCACAAAATGATTCACACAAAGCTCGTCTTCACATATCACTGCTTAGGCTCAAAACTAATGTACAGAATTTGTAACCAGTTCATTCATTTTCTGCTTCAATGCCAAGTTAGTTTACAAATGGATACTGTCGATTATTTTCGTATAAGCTGACACCATACGAATCTTCAGCTTCTGATATTTCTAGTCACTCAGTTTTAGAATACACTCTTTTCCCCCTCCCTTGTGATATGTTATAGTTCAGCAAGCTAATTTTTTATAGTTCCAAATAATTTAATACACTGGGTCAAAATTCTCTGTTCTTTGATTCTCTCCAGTGTTATATGGTTCTGACTAATTTACAATCGTTATAACTTTAACTCTGCATTTCATAATCAAAAGTACCTGAACTATCAGTGGCCATTTCTTTACTATCCTCTGAGCACTTCGTTTGTCTACTCGACTTATTTGCTGCATGCCGTCTTGTGATTCCCTTTGTCTTGTCCATTTAAGACAAGTTTCTCCAGATGCCACCTGCCTCACTATGACTTTCAGGCTTCTGAGCTGAAAGGTGTTTACAGCTGTGGGAATCAAGCTTACCGTTGCAGTGGTAAGTGATATCCAGAGCAAGATATTGTTTAAAGGCAGTCAAAAGTTCTCATCTGTATGTTTCAGTGGTTGTTTTGCCTTTTTTTTATTGTAGTAAACTCAGAGTGTATTGTTTCTTGTACTTTATTGATCTTTATTTACTCTGACCAAAAATTTGTTTATAATTTACAAACTATTTCTCTCAAACATTTTAAACACTGCCTATGTCACTTTTTAAGTTTATGTTTTTATTTTTATTAAATGTGTTAATGACTTCAAGCCCCAACTGTTGTGTTTTCGTTAATATTTTGTTTTTATACATTTATTTGCCTGTAAAATCTTAGATTTACTAGCCATTGTTATATTGAATGTTTCTCATATTTCTCATATCTAAAACTTATTTCTCATCTATACGCATATCCTATTAATTTTTTCAGATCCCTGAATTCGCTTTCTAAGTATAGAAACTCAAAATTTGAAAACTTCCTCAGCTAATTTGATATGAGCTCATGTTTTCAAGACTGAATATATTTATTTCTCTTTAATTAATCTCACCTTTCAGATAGAATGGGTCATTTGAAAACCGTGCATCAAAGGTGACATATTCTGACCTTGGAATCTCTCTCTACAATCACAGTTTACTTTATCTATAAATTTATAAGCTTCCCTCATACTCTGTTTGTGGTATGTTTGTATTTTAAATGAACATATAAAATAATACTAGGAATGTATACGATCTCTTATGTTTTACAATTACATTCTTTTTATTAGTCATTCCATTCGTTTACATCTCAAATGATAATCCACTTCCAATTAGGAACCTCCACCAACCTCCCATCCCACATACACCCTCCCCCTCCTCTTTGCCCGTATGATGGTGCTCCCGCACCCACACACCCTTTCCCACCCCACCAGTGCAGCGTCCCCTACACTGGGGCATCAAACATTCCCAGACCAAGGGCCTCCCCTCCCATTGCTGTCAGGCAAAACCATCCTCTGCTACATATGTATCTCAAGCCATGAATTCCTCCAGGTATATATCTTAGTTGGTGGTCAAGACTCTGGGAGAACTGGGTGGACAGGCCAGCCTATATTGTTCTTCCAATGGGGTTGCCTCTTCGCTCCTCCAGTCTTTCTGAAACATCCTCCACAAGGTTCCCTGGGCTCAATGTGAAAGTTGTCTGCTGTAAGCATCCACATCTGCATTGGTCAGGTACTGGCAGAACCTCCACACCAGGTTTCTGTTAGCAAGAACCTCTTGACCACATCGACAGTGTCGAGTTGGGTGTCTGCAGACATGATAGATCCCCAGGTGGGGCAGTCCCTGGTTGGCCCTTCCTTCAGTCTCTGTTCCATTTTTTGTCTCTATTTGTCCTTTGGACAGAAAAAATTCTGGGTTAAAAATTTTGAGATGGGGTTGGGGATTTAGCTCAGTGGTAGAGTGCTTGCCTAGCAAGCGCAAGGCGCTGGGTTCAGTCCCCAGCTCTGAAAAAAAAAATAGAAAGAAAAAAACTTTGAGATGGGTGGGTGGCCGCATCCCTCGACTGAGGGCCTTGCCTATTTATTGGCAGTGATCTCTACAGGTTCTATCTCCTTGTGCATTTCAGCTAAACTCATCCCAGTTGGGTTCTTAGAGCCTCACATTTCCCCGGTGTCTTGGACTCTCTAGTAGCTATCCTCAGTTCCTCATCCCCTCAGCTACATATTTTTGTTTGATTTCCTAACCCTCTGTACCTCTCTCACATCCCCTCCAGATCTTGGTACTGCCCTGGGTCTTCAGGTAGAACTAGTTCTAATTTTCTCACTAACTGCTGATTTCCAGAGTGGTTTTACCAGCTTGCAATCCCACCAGCAATGGAGGAATGTTCCACTTTCTCCACATCTTTGCAAATATCTACTGTCACCTGCCATTTTGAGCCTAGTCATTCTGACTGATGCAAGGTGGAATCTTAGGGTCATTTTGGTTTGCATTTCCCTGATGACTAAGAATGTTGAACATTTATTAAGGTACTTCTCAGCCATTCGATATTCTTCAGCAGAGAATTCTTTGTTTAGCTCTGTACCACATTTTTAATAGGGTTATTTGGCTCTTTGGAGTCTAACTTCTTAAGTTATTTGTATATTTTGGATATTAGCCCTCTATCGGATGTAGGACTAGTAAATATTTTTTTTCACAATCTTTGGGATCTGGGTTTTGAAAATGTTTAGTTCTTTTTTTATTGCATCTTTTTATTTACATTTTAAATGTTATCCCCTTTCCCAGTTTCTCCTTCAGAACCCCCCCCCCACACACACACACCCTGCTTCTATGAGAGTGCTCCCTCACTCACCCAGCCCCCCTCCCATCTCTCTGCCCTGACATTCCCCCACACTGGGGCATGGAACGTTGACAGCACCAAGGGCCTCTTCTCCCACTCCAAATTTTTAAATTAAAATAGCAGACAAGTAAAATAACCTCTATTATTGTCGAAGTATTTTCTTTGGGTCCATACAGTTCGCATTTATTCTTAGTGTCTGTCCTAAACATTATCACTGCTTAATGTTTGACACTTTTAATGCATGCTATTTTGTTTGGTTCCTTCTTCGCTTTTCAGAGCGAAATATATTTTGTTGAAAACAACTCTTCAATCCATTTCCTATTATTCATACTCAAGACCTGTACTTATCTCTCTCATGGCTCTGCTGTTTGCAGCATGGTATTATTGTGCACCTACCTTAGCTGACACAATTGGCACAGCATATACCTTCCATCACAATGGACTGTGATGTGGAACATGGGAACTTTCCTCCCCACTCTTTCTGTGAATGTTTGACACCACAATAGGAAAGGAAAGAAGGCACCATCTGACTGTCAAGTGATAATAAGTCCCATCAAATAATGATCACTTGATTATGACCTAATTTAGATCTTCACAGAGAACATCTCCAAATGCAGCACACTACTGTTTCAGTGTAAGGGAAGAGGAAATCACTTAACCTAGAAAACGGAATGGCTGGTTAGCCTGCCTCCTTTCTCTAACAGGGCTGTTGTCCCACCTTCTTTAAAGAATTGAATGAGAGGAGAGTAAGTAGTAAACAAATCAGCAGTGTATTTTTTTTCAAACAGGAGTAACAAAGTGAAATAGTTTAGACAACATTAAATAGAGTAACACCTGGGATTTGACAAAACAAACAGCAAAATCAGCAGTTTTGTAGCAGTGGGATACCAACTGAGAGCCCTATAGCTATGAGAAGTGTTACAGATGAAAGAAGTTCTCAGTGGGCTTCTGGGTATCACTTGAGAGCAAACTCCCACTGAGAAAGTCTTCAGAAAGCAGGTTACTTGTAGGAATAGTCAAAGTGGCAATTCCCCAATACCTGGCAGGCCTCAAAGGTCACAAACATCTGTAGAAACACATTCTCACTGTGGATCTTTGATGCTTTGGCAGGAATGAGTTCCCATGCTTGAAGTTGTTGCAGGAATCCTAGAGGTTGCGGGAGTATAATTCCTGCCCAAGTCGGAAACAATGGATAGAGGGAGACTTCTATGAATCTTGATGAGACTCTGGGGAGTTTTTCTCCCCTTCCTTCTCTGTCAATTTCACATCACTTCTTTTTACTGCTGCCAGTGCCCAGATTTATGAAATGCAATGTGGACCTTGATTGGTGAATGTGTGTGTGTGTCTGTGTGTGTATGTGTGTGTGTGTGTGTGTATGCATACACACGCATTGGCTGAATAAAGATTGGGTTATGTGCATATACATGTATATATAATATATGCACATATATGTATACACTCAGACATACATACACACATAAGCACACACACATACATACACATATATAAACACACACACACATAGACACAGAAAAACACACACATACACACACACACACAAAACTAATCAAAGAAGAACTATCAAAAAATAAATTCTTTCTGTTCTGGTTCCTACGGTAATGTGTACATTCCTGGTTTTATTGCATTCCAGTTCTGCCTATCACTACATGGAGGAGGGTCTCTGAGTGGCAGAGAAGTCAAGCCCCACGTTGAGCAGAAAGATTTGAATATAGAGGAAAACTCCCTAAGAAAGGTAGCTTCCAAACATCTGACTATACCCCTACATCATTTCTTTACTGTTTACTTTTTGGCCTTTACTTTTTATAGGCAGCTCACTTTGGCAATATAGTGCTAGTTATTCACAGATCCACAGATACGTCTTTTAAAGCATCATTTAAATTTGGTAGTGACCTTAGGTATGTGAATAAATGTCCCACTATGACAAGCAAACCAGCAGGCATTTGATATTTGAGACTTTTATCCCCATAGGCTAAATATATATACCAAATGATTAGTAAGTCTTATTTTGGTTAAAAATACATGCACTCACATCTGACAATCCTTTTTTTTCTGCTCTTTAATGTGGCTTCGGCCTTCTGTGGGAGCCATTGAATTGAAGACATGTATTGTCTATTCAAAGACACCAATTTCATGGTCTTGTCTTAGGCAAGCTAGCAAGCAAGCAAACAAAAACCAACGAACATATGAAAAATGTAAATTGATGCTGAATTATTTTATAGAAATGGAACAAATCTATTTCCATTTCTATAGACTAGTTAAAAACATTGAAAAATAATTCTTAAAAATGTACTGTTTTATTTAAGGTTTTCAAAATTTTATTCTATATGATAGCTTATGCACCTGAATAACAGTAAGGATTATAATTAATTGTATTATGCTTCAATAGATTAAAAAAGAAATATATATCAATCAAGGAGCAGAGATCATGATATAATTAAGTGATAAACATAAATTATACTGTAAAATAATTGGTTGTTTTAACTGTTCTTTGTGGTACAATTTGAAACCAACTGCATCTTTAAATAAGTAGAAATCAGCAAAGAAACAGCATGAATGATGTCATGTATGGAAGGCACGTCAGAAAGAAGGTCAGGTTTTTATTCTGTTAATTGTGACTAGTTGTTAATCAGACACTTACTCAATGTACACTGAGATGAGTCCATACAAGATTTTGCATAAATCTAGGTATGATACTTTTTTTTTAGATATATTTCTTTACTTACATTTCAAATGTTATTCACTTCCCCAATTTTCTGTCCATAAGCTCCCATTCCTTCCCCCTTACCCATAGTGTATTTCCCCTATCCATCGCCCTTACTGTCCCCCGCATATCCCCCTGCACTGGGGGTCCAACCTTGGCAGGACCAAGGGCTTCCCCTTCCACTGGTGCCCCAACAAGGTTATTCTCTGCTACATATGCAGTTGGAGCCCTGGGTCAGTCCATGTATAGTCTTTCAGTAGTGGTTTAGGCCCTGGAAGCTCTGGTTGGCATTGTTGTACTTAAGGGGTTGCAAGCTCCTTCAACTCTTTCAATCCTTCCTCTAATTCTCCCCCAAGCGGGTCCTGTTCTCAGTTCAGTAGTTTGCTGCTAGCATTGACCTTTGTATTGGACATGCTCTGGATGTGTCTCTCAGGAGAGATCTATATCCAGTCCCTTTCAGCATGCATTTTTTAGCTTCATCAATCTTATCTAGTTTTGGTGGCTTCAGTTGCTGCTCTAAATTTTGCTTCCTTATCCCCTCATATGGATATTTTTCCCCTTTTAAGAAAGAGTGGGAGCATCTGCATTTTGGTCATGATTCTTTTTTTTTTATCCAGAGCTGAGGACCGAACCCAGGGCCTTCCACTTGCTAGGCAAGCGCTCTACCACTGAGCTAAATCCCCAACCCCATGATTCTTTTTTTTAAATAGCATTTTTAAATTTACAGTTTAAATCTTATCCCATTTCCCGGTTTCCCCTCCAGAAACCTGCTATCCCACACCCTCTGCTTCACTGAGGTGCTCCCTCACCAACCCATCCACCCACTCCCTCCCACCTGTTGTTACTTTTTTCTCTGTACTTTTAGTCCCTTCAATCAGTGAACTCTGAATTCACAAAATTCTCCCTGCATAAAATGTGTAACTGAAAAATACTGTTGGCCAAATAGCAAATGAAGTGGAATAAAAAAGCATTCATGTTTTGAAAGGAAATTGTTTAAGAAATTGTTCAGAAAGAAAATTGTTTTAGAAAGGAAAAGTTTCAAGTCAACTTTATGTATTACTTCTTTCAATGAAATATTTTGTCTAGAAAAATGTAAAAATCAGTCAGGGTCATGTTATAAAGCTTTCTTAACTATGACAGTTAATCCAAATCTACCCAAGATATTAGAATATATAAAATATCCCTTCTTTTTATAAGACAAAAATAAATATAATTCCTGATCATATATTTGAAATGATTTACCACAACTGCTGTTTTTTTCTCAGAATGACACTAATTTTTAAAAAGACATCTCTTAGGTTAAAATCTATGCTAAGAAAATAAGGTCCCCAACTACGAGTAGAAGAGAGTACAGCCTTGTTTTATGCCACATTCTGGACTTGACTCAGTTCTGTGCCTGCTCTCTGCTGATTGGAGTCCAGGACTGAGATAGTGCTTGAGAGTAACGAGGAAACACTAAATAAAAGGTGAACTCAAGATGTTTTTCTTTGTGGTCACATCTCTTCAACCTCCCAGAAAGAACTGAATATTCTTTGGTCTTCACTGACTTCATCCTTCCTCCTAAAACAGCTTGTGAACCATGAGGGAGGCAATCCATCCAGCATTCTTCCCTCTTACCAAGTATCCAAAAAATGCTTTAAAGTAGTGTTTTTTTCCTTTTGTTTTTTGGGTTTTATCAATTATTAATAAGCAAAATTCAAATGTTCCTTGCACATCTTTCTTGGAATTTATATCAGAAAAAATATGATTAATATAGTTTACTTTTTTCTGTTTCTTTTTTATTGGTTATTTTATTTATTTACATTTCAAATGTTATCCCCCTTCCAGATTTCCCCTCCACAAAGCCCTATCATACCCTCCCCACCTCCCCCTTATTCTATGAGGGTGCTCCCCCACTGACGCTCCCACTCCTGTTTCACTACCTAGAATTCACCTATGCTGAAGCCTTCACAGTATAGAGGGCCTCCCTTTTCATTGATGCCAGATAAGGCCATCCTTTTCTACATATGCAGCTGGAGCCATGAGTCCCTCCATGTTTACTCCCTGGTGGTTTAGTCCCTGGGAGCTTTGGGATGGGGGTTGGTTGGTTGATGTTGTTGTTTTTCCTCCGGGTTGCAAACAAACTGCTTCAGCTCCTTCAGTCCTTTCTCTAACTCCTCCATTGGAGTCCCCATGTCCAGTCTGATGCTTTACTTTTTTCTTCTAAGGTACATTTAAAATTATAATGAAATACTGAAAAAACATAAAGTTGAAGAGAGAGGCTGATTTTCCATATTGTTAAAAATACTATTCAGTCAATATCTACGTACATCTACGGTCTAGTTCTTACCTTTGTAACACCAACACTACATTTATATCCTGTGATAATGTGAGAAAGAATGGCTCAAAGGGTCAGATGTTTGAATAGTAAGTCACAAGGGAGTGGCACTATTTGTAAGGATTAAAAGGATTAGGAGATGTAGCCTTTTTGGTGGCTATGTATCCTTAGGGGTAGTGTTTGAGGTTTCAAAATCCCATTCAAAGCACAGTCATTCTTTCTGCTGCCTGTGAATCTGAATATACAATCCTCTGCTACTTTTCCAACAGGATGTCTGTAGGCATATCCCTGTGCTCCCCACCATGATTGAATACACCTCTATCATGTTGGCTCAAAGTTTCACCTCCGAAACTGTAACCCAGCCACAATTAAAAGTCCTCTTTTATAAGGTTTGCTTGCCATAGTAATGGTGACCCTTCACAGCAACATAACAGTAAATAAGCCACTCTCTTTCATTTTCAATCAATTTGTCTTGAGAAATGAATGGCTCTTTACAGTAGTATATTTCTTTACTTATCTGTTATAAATGTGGGTGTAGAAGAGAGCTATTTGCCATTAAAAAATAATGTTCGTTTTCTCAGCTTCTTATGACACAGTTCAGAAATAGTTCATTCTCCTACATTCATTAATTCTATGACATAGACATCTTTAACCACATTTTTCTAATTATCAGGTTGAATAACATCTGGACTGACAAAGCCTACTACCAAATGTAATTTGAACCTGCTAAATAGAATGCTTACTAATTATTGACAACTAAGGAAACTTAAGAATCATTAGTATTCCATCAACTCATGTCAATGCTGAGAGACTTATGAATGAGTGAGTGAAGAACTTGAAACCTGAAGTCATACAGCCTGTGAATGAAAATGAATAATAAAATCTATTACATATTTGGTTAAACTCTCAAAAATGTATATAACATTATCAGTGCTGAGTAGACTGAAAGTGACATTTTTCTAACTACCAGAAATAATGCAATTAATTAAGATTTTTTAACTTACAGAAGAATTGAATCATTTTTATATGATATAAAGATTACAGTAAAATAATTATACAATTGGGCTAAAATCGCAAGTCCAAAAGGCAAAAGGTATAAGTTATAAATGCATAGTAGTATAGAGATTAATAAAATTATTAAATATTCTGGTTTGGTCAACTTCTAACATTTTTAACTTTGGTGATAGTTCACTTCTTCCTTCTATCGAAATGTTTACTTCGTATTGGGTTTATTTTTGTAAATTTATGTTATCTTCATAAAGGGTCTCTAATGGGCTGGAGAGATGGCTCAGTGGTTAAGAGTATTGACTGCTTTTCCAGAGGTCCAGAGTTCAATTCCCAGCAACACATGGTGGTTCACAATCATTTATAATGTGATCCTATGCCCTCTTTGGTTTGTCTGAAGATAGCAACAGTGTACTCAAACAAATATAATAATTTTTTTTTAAAAAAACAATCTACAAACTGCAAAAGATTTACTCATGATAGTACCTGGAATTCTCTCAGTATAGTTTTTGTTAATTAGATATATTTATTTGCATTTCAATTGTTATTTCCTTTCCTGGTTTCCTATCCATAAGTCCCCCATCACCTCCCCCTCCCCTATAGGTGTGTTCCTCCCCCATTCACCCCTCTTTGCCCCCCCTCCGACATTCCACTGCACTGTGGTTCCAACTGTGGCAGGACCAAGGACTTCCCTTCCACTGGTGCCCAAACAAGGGTGTTCTCTGCTACATATGCAGTCGGAACCCTGGGTCAGTCCATGAAAAGACTATAATCTTTCGGTAGTGGTTTAGTCTCTAGAAGCTCTGGTTGGTTGGAATTGTTGCTCTTATGGGGTTGCAAGCCCCTTCTGCTCTTTCAATCCTTCCTCTAATTTCCCCAAAGGGTGTCCTGTTCTCAGTTCAGTGGTTTGCTGCTAGCATTGACCTCTGGATTTGACATACTCTGAATGTGTCTCTCAGGAGAGATCTATATCTGGTCCCTTTCAGCATGCACTTTTTAGCTTCATCAATCTTGTTAAGTTTTCGTGGCTGTATATATATATGGGCTACATGTGGGGCAGGCTCTGAATGGCCATTCCTTCAGTTGCTACTCTAACCTTTGCCTCCATATCTCCTCCTATGGATATTTTTGTTTCCCCTTTTATAAAGGGTGGGAGCATCTGCATTTTAGTCATCCTTGTTGTTGATCTTCCTGTGGTCTGTGGATTGGATTGCATCTTGGGTAATTCGAGCATTTAGACTAATATCCACTTACTAATGAGTGAGTACCAAATGTGTTTTTCTTTTTTTGGGGGGGGCTGAGGACCGAACCCAGGGCCTTGCACTTGCTAGGCAAGTGCTCTACCACTGAGCTAAATCCCCAACCCCCAAATGTGTGTTTTTCAATGGTTTGCTGCTAGCATTCGCTTCTGCATTTGACATCCTCTGGCTGTGTCTGTATAGATGGCAGGGCAATATATATACATGCGGGTCAGGCTCTGAATGGCTGTTCCTTCAGGCTCTGCTCCAAACATTATCTCCATATCCTCTCCTATGAATATTTTTGTTTCCCCTTTTAAGAAGAGCTGAGTCATCCATCTGTGGTCATCCTTCTTGATCTTCATGTGCCCTTGGACTGTATTTTGGATCATTTGAGCTTTTGGGCTAATATCTACTTACCAGTGAGTACATACCATATGAGTTTTTCTGTGATTGGGTTTCCTTACTCAGGATATTTCCTAGTTCAATACATTTGCCTATGAATTTCATGAAGTAATTAATTTTGATAGCTGAGTAGTACTCCATTGTACAGATGTCCCATATTTTCTGTATCCATTCCTCTGTTGAAGGGGATCTGGGTTCTTTCCAGCTTCTGCTTATTTTAAATAAGGCTGTTATGAACATAGTGGAGCATGTGACTTTGTTGTATGTTGGAGAATCTTATGAGTATATGCCCAGGAGAGGTATAGCTGGTCCTCAGGTAATGCAATGCCCACTTTTCTAAGGAAACTCCAGACTGATTTCCAGAGTGGTTGTACACACTGGCAATCCCACCAACAATGGAGGAGTGTTCTGCTTTCTCCATATCCTTGCCAGCATCTGTTGTCACCTGATTTTTTGATCTTAGCCGTTATGACTGGTGTGAGTTGGGATCTCACAGTTGTTTTGATTTGTATTTCCCTGATGACTAAGGAAGTTGAACATCTTCTTAGGTACTTATCAACCTTTTGATATTCCTAAGCTGAGAATTATTCATTTACCTCTGTACCCTATTTTTTTTAACAGTGTTATTTGATCCTCTGGAGTTTAACTTCTTTAGTTCTTTGTATATTTTGGATATTAGCCCTCTATCGGATGTAGGATTGGTAAAGATCTTTTCCCAATCTGTTGGCTGCCATTTTTCCTAATGACAGTGTCCTTTGGCTTATGGAAGCTTTGCAGTTTTGTGAGGTACCTTTAGTCAACTCTCAGTCTTAGAGCATAAGCCATTGGTGTTCTGTTCAGTAAATTTTCTCCAGTGCCCATATGATTGAGACGCTTCTCTACTTTTTTCTATAGATTAAGTGTATGTGGTTTGATGTGGAGGTCCTTGATCCACGTGGACTTAAGCTTTGTACAGAGTGATAAGAATGGTTTGATTTGCATTCTTCTACATGCTGACCTCCAGTTAAACCAGCACTATTTATTGAAAATGATATCCTTTTTCCATTGAATGGTTTTTGGTCCTTTGTCAAAGATCAAGTGACCATAGGTGTGTGGGCTCATTTCTGGGTCTTCAATTCTGTTCCACTCATCTATCTGCCTGTCTCTGTACCAATACCATACAGTTTTTATGACTATTGCTCTGTAATACTGCTTGAGGTCAGAGATGGTGATTCCCCTGAAGTTCTTTTATTGTTGAGTATAATTTTTGCTATCCTGGGATTTTTAATATTCCAAATCAATTTGCAAATTGCTATTTCTAACTCTATAAAGAATTGAGTAGGAAATTTGATGGGGATTGCATTACATCTGTAGATTGCTTTTTGCAAAATGCTCATTTTTACTATATTAATCCTGCCAATCCATGAGCATTGGAGATCTTTCCATTTTCTGAAATCTTCAATTTCTTTCATCAGAGACTAGAAGTTCTTGTCATACAGATCTTCACTTGCTTGGTTAAAGTCACACCAAGATATTTTATATTATTTGGGACTGTAGAGGAAAGCTACTGATTTGTTTGAGTTAATTTTCTACCCTGATAGTTTGCTGAAGTGGTTTATCAGGTTAAGTAGTTCCGTGGTGGGACTTTTGGGGTCACTTAAGTATACTATCATATCTTCTACAAATAGTGATATTTAGACTTCTTCCCTTCTAATTTGTATTCCTTTGACCTCCTTTCATTGTCTGATTGCCCTGGCTAAGACTTTGAGTACTATATTGCATAAGTAGGGAGAGAGTGGGCAGCTTTGTCTAGTCCCTGAGTTTAGTGGGATTGCTTCAAGTATTCTCCATTTATTTCAATGTTAGCTAAAGGTTTGCTCTATATGGCTTTTACTATGTTTAGATATAGGCTTTGAATTCCTGATCTTTTCAGGACTTTTATCATGAAAGGGTAGTCAATTTTGTCAAATGCTTTTTCAGCAACTAATGAAATGATCATGTGGTTCTTATCTTTGGGTTTGTTTATATAGTGGATTACAGTGATGGATTTCCATATAAAAAACCATCCCTGGGACGAAGCCTACTTTATCATGATGGATGATAGCTTTGATGTGTACTTGGATTCGGTTTGTAAGAATTTAATTGAGTATTTTTGCATCAATATTCATAAGGGAAATTGGTCTGAAATTCTCTTTTTTGGGTCTTTGTGTGGTTTGAGTATAAGAGTAATTGTGGCTTCATAGAAGGAATTTGGCAGTGTTCTGTTTCTATTTTATAGAATAGTTTGGTGAGTATTGGTAAGAGGTCTTCTATGAAGGTCTGATAGAATTCTGCACTGAACACATCTGGACCTGGCCTCTTTTTGGTTGGGAGACTTTTAATACCTGCTTCTATTTCTTTAGACAAATAGGATTGTTTAGAAGATTTATTTGGTCCTGATTTAAATTTGGTATCTGGTATCTGTCTAGAAAATTGTCCATTTCATCCAGATTTTCCATTTTTGTTGCATATAGGCTTTTGTAGTAGGATCTGATGATTTTTTTTAATTTCCTCATATTCTGTTGCTATGTCTCCCTTTTCATTTCTGATTTTGTTAATTTGGATACACTCTCTGTGACCTCTGATTAGTCTGGTTAAGGGTTTATCTATCTTGTTGATTTTCTCAATGAACCAGCTCCTGGTTTTATTGATTTTTTTGTATAGTCCTTTCCGTTTTCACTAGGTTGATTTCAGCCCTCAGTTTGATTATTTCCTGCCCTTTACTCCTCTTGGGTGTATTTGTTTCTTTTTGTTCTAGAGCTTGTATGTATGCTCTCAAGCTGCTGACACATGCTCTCTCCTGTTTTTTGCCCAGGCACTCAGAGCTATGAGTTTTCCTCTTAAAACTGCTTTCATTGTGTCCAATAAGTTTTAGTATTTTCATTAAATTCTAAGAAGTCTTTAATTTCTTTCTTTATTTCTCCTTGACAACTTGTTATTTAGTAGGGTGTTGTTAAACTCCCATGTATATGTGGGCTATCTGTACTTATTGTTGCTATTGAAGTCAAGCTTTAGTCCGTGATGATCTGATAGGATCCATGAGATTATTTTTATCTTCTTGTATCTGTTGAGGCCTGTTTTGTGACCAGTTATATGGTCAATTTTGGAGAAGGTACCATGAGGTGCTGAGAAGAAACTATATCCTTTTGTTTTAGGATGGAATGTTCTATAAATATCTGTTAAATCCATTTGGTTCATAACTTCTGTTAGTTTCTCTATTTCTCTTTTTAATTTCTGTTTACATGATCCGTCCATTGATGAGAGTGGTGTGTTGAAATCTCTTACTATTTATTATGTGAGATGCAATGTGTGCTTTGAGCTTTAGTAAGGTTTCTTTTATGAATGTAGGTGCCCTTGCATTTGGAGCACAGATATTAAGGATTGAGAGTTCATCTTGGTGGATTTTTCCTTTGATGAATATGAAGTGTCCTTCCTTATCTTTTTTTGATGACTTTTGGTTGAAAGTCAATTTTATTTGATATTAGAATGGAAACTCCAGCTAGTTTCTTCAGGTCATTTGCTTGGAAAGTTGTTTACTAGCCATTTATTCTGAGGTAGTGCCTGTCTTTACCTCTGAGGTGTGTTTTCTGTAGGCAGCAAAATGCTGGGTCCTCTATATATACAATCAGTTAGTCTATGTCTTTTTATTGGGGAATTGAGTCTGTTGGTGTTGAGAGATATTAAGGAATAGTGATTGTTGCTTCCCGTAGTTTCATTGTTAGAGGTGGAATTATGTTTGTGTGTCTCTCTTTCGGTTTCATTGCAAGGAGATTATATTCTTGCTTTCTGTATGGCATTGTTTCTCTCCTTCTGTTGGAGTTTTCCATCTATTTTCCTTTGTAGGTCTGTATTTGTAGAAAGATACTATGTAAATTTGGTTTTGTCATGGAATATCTTGGTTTCTCCATCTATCTTAACTGAAAGTTTTGCTGGATATAGTAGCCTGGGTTGGCATTTGTGTTCTCTTAGGGTCTGTATGACATCTGTCCAGGATCTTCTAGCTTTCATAGTCTCTGGTGAGAAGTATGGTGTAATTCTTGTAAGTCTGCCTTTATATGTTACTTGACCTTTTTCCCTTACTGCTTTTAATATTCTTTCTTTGTTTTGTGCATTTGGTATTTTAACTATTATGTGGCAGGGGGAATTTCTCTTCTACTCTAATCTATTTGTAGTTTTGTAGTTCTGTAGTTTCTGTAGTTCTGTGTTTCCACTTTAAGGGCTTCTACTTGTTTACTTTTGTTGTCTTGCATTTCTTTAAGGGAGTTATTTAGGTCCTTCTTAAGTCATCTATCATTATCATACAATGTTATTTTAAATCTAAATCTTGCTTTTCTGGTGTGTTTGCATATCCAGTATTTCCTTTGGTAGGAGAACTGGGCTCTGATGATGCCAATAGTCTTGGTTTCTGTTGCTTAGCTTCCTGTGCTTGCCTCCAGCCATTTGTTTTTCTCCAGTGTTTGCTTGTCTTGCTGTTTCTGAGAGTGACCTAACCCTGCTGTAGGCCTCTGTGTCAGCTCCTGTAGAACTGTTTTCCTATTTTCTTTCAGCCTTTTCTGAGAAGAGGTGCTCTGATCTCACATGTGTAGGCACTCCTGGTGACTGCCTTTCAGTTCTAGGTATGGGCAGGAATCAGAAGGGTCCTGCCCCTGATTGCTCCTAAGTCTTTGCACCCAAGTGGCTCAGTTGGCATTAGGTGATTTCCTCTTGTGTCTGGACTGTGGGCAGAGGGTATTCTCCTCTGACTTCTCAGGAGTGTTCACACTTCTGAGGGTCCAACTCTCTCCCCCACATGATTTGAGTATAGGGAGCTGTTCAGCTGGTTACTTTTAGTCTTGGGCACAGACCAGAACCACAGGTACTGGCGGCTGACTGTTCCTGTGGTCCTGTGTCCAAAGGCACTATGCAGTTTCCACTTGGACCAGGGATGTCGGTAGAGGTGTGCAGAAGTGGTCTCAGAATGTCTGCACTTCTGGGTGTTCAGCTCTCTTCCCCATGAGATTTGGGTGCAGGGAACTCAGTACAGTTTTAAAATGCATTTTTTTGTAATTTCTAAAGACATTATTACCTCTTGAAAAACATGATTTGATGGATTATACTGCAGATAGGTGGAAGATCCACTGACTCACGTGTTTAAATCTCTGTATTCAGTCCCTAGTACTGCAAAGAACAAAGTCTTCAACAGCACTATCTTTGACATAATTTTACATCTTGGATAACATTTTCAAATACAATATTATTCCAAATTAAACTTTAATTAAGATTTCTACCTGATATATAATTTAAATACCCTTCTCCTTTTCTGTGGCTCAATAGATCTGAATCTTCAAATTGCATTCAACACGCAAGAGTTTTCTAGACAAAAAAAATATAAAAGTAAGTTGTTATTATAAACTGATTGTCCTGGTAACCCACCCAGGAATGGTCAAATTGGTATTTGTTTTGTGCACAAATTGTTGACTGTATATTCATAGTTCAACTCACCCTCACATCTCCATGGGGGTAGAGGTGTTACAGCCATGGCAGAACTAATGAAAAGGCCGTCAGTCTTCCCTTGGAAAGTATAGTGCAGTAGGGGGGAGTTTTATCTTCAGTGGACAAGCATAAAAGTCGTGCAATTAACCAAAACAATCCTCATCAGCTGGGCAAAAGACTGATTCAATCAATATAAGTTCTTATCCAAAGCAATATGTTGACAAGTAGAAGGGAATCTTGTGTTGTATCTTAGAGATTAGCTAGTGGAGTCTAAGTATACTACTACAGTATATTAATTTGCAATGTCAAGAGAGTCATATATGAAAATTTGATGGAGTGTTCAAAATAGTCTATGTAGTTACAGTGGAAATAAAAAAATCAATGATAATAGAAAGCAAATAAAAAAAAAACGCTGAGCATACTCAAATATCTTAAAGAGTTAAATGATTAAGAAGACAGCATTTGCTTTCCTGCTGAGATCTGAAGGGAATATTAACAACAACAACAAAAAAAAAAAAACCCCAAAAAACTAAAAACAATGTCCTTAATTACCCCTTTGATGCTTTTCCTGGTTAAACGTAAGAAAGGCTCCAGGGGCTCATGGGTGTGAATAACTAGTTGGAATAACACTGTTTGGGAGGCTGTGGAACTTTGGAAGGAAAGATATAGCTGAGGAAAGGTATCGCAATTGGAATGGGTAAGAAAGGAAACCGGGAAAGAGAATAACTCGAAATGTAAATAAAAAAAACTCAAGTTAATAAAAAAAAAAAAAAGAAAGTCCCATAGTCATGGATAGTTCATGTTTATAGCTCAGACCCACATGCAACACCCTCTCTCTCTAGGATGATATTAGTTGCTGCTACAACAGAGATCCAGTCTCCTGCCATATTTACTTGCCATGGTGGGGTGTAGGCTCACACTGTAAAACAAAATAGAATATTTCTTCCACTGTATTTCCTCTAGTGATGCATTTGGCCACAGCGACTAGAAAATAAAGTTTTATGAGCATAAAGCCAATCAAGGTGTTACTGTAATTTCTACAAAACAAAGTTTTGAAGGAGATATAAAAATAATGAGAACAATGCCCAAGTAAATTCCCTTTAAAGAGTATAATGTTCAGTCTTATATTATTTCTCATACTTGGAAATTGCTGATTGCAAGACATGTGCACTTTCTGGGAAAGGTACAGTGAAACATTGAAATGGTTTCAAATCATAGGTTATTCATTTTTTTTTCTTATTGGGGTCTTCAACCCTTTGGCAACTGAACTCCTGAGAACTGAGAAATCAGACATTTTGACTAATAGAGAATGCTTAATTGTAATGAACATAGGAGATTTGAATATTACATTTTGATATGTATATTACTTTTAAACTATTTCCATTTTGAAGATTATTGACACATTTCTAGTCTTTGAGTGACTAAACAAACGAAATACTCTCTGTGTGTGTTCATATATAAGACAGGAATCACTCTGAGACGAAGAAAAATGGCCAACATGTTTTCTGTTGTAGCAGCATCCGGCTTGTTTCCCAGAGTGATGAGCAAACAGCTCTGCTGGTAATAGCCCAAGTCAAATTAATGACAGAGTCTGGGCAATCGATGTGAGTGCCCTTTCTAAAACATTGATTCTTGTGTACTTTCTTTTTTCTTCTTTTGGAAAACGGTTAGCGTATATATTTTTCAAAGTTCTTGACCAACATGAGAGTTGCCGAGAGAGAAACAGGTTGAGAAAATAAACAAATAAATTCTAAATCAAACTTGGAAGCCCAGTGAATGCTAGAATGCAGTGATGCTCTAAGCCACATGCTCCTCATGGACCTGTTAAACACTCTATCATAAATACACTATAGCTATTTTTTACTGATAGATTATAGATCTTAGTGGCACAGGGGATCAAAATTAATGACTGATATTTGCAGAGCATCCTATGAGTCTCAAATGCAACTGAGTATATATCTGTTTACTTTGGAGTCTATAATACTAGAGAAAATACTAATTAGCAATTCAGAAATAAATAAGTAACATTATTGATTGTGACTTTGCAAGCTAAAATCTTAAGTTCAAAAAAATATACTTTCACTAATTTTGCCTCCTTTCCTCTTCCCCTGTAAGCATATTTAATTGACAGAAACCCAGAAAAATAAACAGAAATTACCTTAGTGCTAATAGAATCCCTACTTTGTTTTTTTTTAATTGTGAGTTTTGTATTGGGTATTTTAACTCAAATACTATATACTCATTTTAAACTTTTCTATTTTTCCATAGGCTTTATATGAAAAACACAAACATATTTTAAGAAGTCTTTTTTTTTTTACAAGTTCAGAGGTATTGAAACGAGAGAATTAAAAGAAAAACATGAATTTTAGAATAAAATAAATTGGAAAAGTCACTCAATTTAGTCGGATATATTACAATCAATCTCCTGGCCAATTTACATCCAAATTCAAAATCCTGAAAGACTGGAAATTAAGTCGAATTCAGATGGACTAGTCAGTGATTTTATTTATTGTCCTTTTCTGTGTTCTTTCCTTGAACACAATACATTAAAATAAGAGAATTAATTACTTTCTCTCTGTAATTACAATTGCATCAATTATCATGGAATATCTACCATGCATCTCTAGAGAAATAGTAGCTCCAGCTTCCACTTTACTAATGTCTAATGTCTAAGAGTAATCTGAAATTAAGTACTTGAAGACGTATATATATATATTACTTATTATCTTTATATCTTTCTCACTGCTTCACGCTCCTCCAGGTCACCCCTTCTCTTTTCTCCCTCTCCACTTCTCTTCTCAGCATGTGTGGGCCCTAAATGTTCCCATATCCCCATACTTCAAGTCTCTTCAAGGCTAGCTACTTCCTCTTCCACTGAGGCCAGACAAGGCAGGCCAGCTTGTAGAATATACGCCATTTTCAGGCAGTAACTTTTAGGAAAGCCCCAATCTTGTTGTTTGGGAGCAACATGAAGGCCAAGCTGCATATCTGCTATAAGTGAGGAAGGAGGCCTAGGTCCAGCCTGTGTTTGTTCTTTGGTTAGTGGTTCAGACTCTGAGAGTTTCAAGGGTCCAGGAGTTCCTATCGCCTTCAGGGCCTGCAATCTTTCTTTATGTTCTTCCATAGTAGGCCCCAAGATCCATCTACTACTTGCCTGTGTGTGTCTGTATCTGTCAGAGTCAGTTGATAAGTAGAGATTTTCACAAGACAACATGCTCCTATATGCAAATATAGCAGAGTATAGCAGAGTACCATTAATAGTGTTAGGCATTGATGCTTGCCTCAAGTTTGGGAAGTTATTGGTTAGCCATTCCCTCAGGTTCTGCACCATCCCCACTGCCTGTATTTTTTGTAGACAGAAGAATAAAATTTTGGTTGAAAGAAGACTTCTTTATTAAAAAAATATTTAACAGAAAATTTAAATCACAATCAGTACATTATCAGGGAAGGAAAATTTCAGCAAATAATAAAAAGATGCAATTATAAAAATGTAAACATCCTACAATATGATTAACTCAATTTTACTGCTTCAAGGAACATGTGCTGGTTAGGTGGTAGGAGATGTCTCAGTTTTATTGAGAAATAAACATATCTCATGAGCAGGCTAAGTTTGAACACCCACAATTTGCTTTGTCACAACTTTACTGATGCTTACCAAAGACAGTTTAAAATAATGTGCACACACATGTACACACACACACACACACACACACACACACACACACACACACACACACCATTTGTTCTGTTATGTTGTTTCATGTAGTTTTATAAATATATCTGAGATAAAAGAAAGATACAATGAGTTTGTTTCCAAATTATCTGTGTGATGCACTGGACAAAACTGCCTGTTTCATCTGCAGACTAATACAGTTCAGAAAAGGACAAATTATGCAGAATTGTTGACTGATAAGCTCTGCCAAGACAGGGTGATCAGCCCTTCAAAAATCTGCATTTCAAGAATCTGTCAGTTGATTTTGGGCCAGAGGGGTGAAGACTTGCGCTCACATGTTGCTAACAGGGGACTGTGCTTGTGGAGATTTGTCTCTACAACCTCTCAGTTTTGGAAGCCCTGTTAGGCTTCCTATATGTATAGATATTTGGTCATTCTCAGATTTCTGACAAGGTTGAAGACTGATTATACACTCATAGACTATCAGGCAGTTTAACTCTGAAAATCGATATTTTATTGGCTAGTTATCAGATAGTATACAAGCTAGCCAAGGTATAATATAGGTTTTAAGCCTTTCTTAAGCTGGAATGGATAACTAAATTTTCTGTTTAACTGATAAAGGGTTGGACTGTGTATTAGATATATCTTATGCTTTTAATTACAAAATGATAACAGTTGTGCTCAGCTTATATTTGAGTGAAAAGTTTTTTTAATTAGATAAAAAGGGTGAAATGTGGGATAATGTCACAGGGGAGGCAGGTACAAGATAGAAGGAGGCCTGTCATTGGATGAGAAGGAAGGATGGGCAAGAGAAATGTTTGAAGGAAGAGGAGGAGAGAGGAGTAGCTGGGAGACAACATGGAAGGTGACATTAAGATTCCACGCTGTACCTTTACAGGTTGTTATAAATGTTGTTAAGGGATGGATGTGTACAGAGCTTTGTATGTTTAGGTGGGCAATTTTTTCTTATCAATTGGGTCAAAGGTTACTGTGTTGTGAGTTCTTTCATGTGTAGATTTAAATGTAAGGGAGTGTAGGGTGACTGGTCTGGGCTGCCATGGAGTTGAGATGTGTGTTTCTGGCATGGAAACCTGCCTTGGGAACTAGATAGGTAGAGAGATTGCTCAGAAAAAGAGAAAGCTCAGAGAGAGGCCTTTGACAGTGTGATATGAAATGGAGCAAAGTGAGTGAGAGCCTTTGCTGACTGAGATTCAAGATATCTAGCAGATATCTTGTGGTACTGTGCTGTAGACCTAGTTGGGCTAAAAGATACCCTTTTATTTTTTTATAATTTTACAACAACAATTATCATTTGCTTTTCCAAATTTTTCCATTGGATATTTTATTTATTTACATTTCAAATGTTATCCCTTTCCAGGTTTCACTATGAAAACCCCGTCCCATTTCCTCCCCTGCTTCTCTGAGGGTGTTCCCCCACCTAGCTATGCACTCCCACCTCACCACCCTGGCATTCCCCTACTCTGGGGCATCGAGCCTTCATAGGATCAATGGTCTCTCCTCCCTTGCTGCCCATCAAGGCCATCATCTGCTACATATGTGGCTGGGGCCATGGGTCAGCATGTGTATTCTGGTTAGTGGTTAGTCCCTGGGAAGTCTAGGGTTTCTGGTTGGTTGATATTGGTATTCTTCCTATGGGGTTGCAAACCCCTTAAGCTCCTTCAGTCATTTCTCTAACTTCTTCATTGGGGACCCTGTTCTCAGTCCAATGGTTGGACTGAGAGCATCTCTGTATTTGTCAGGCTCTGTCAGAGCCTCTCAGGAAACAGCTATATTTGGCTCCTGTCAGCAAGCATTTCTTGGCATCCACAATAGGGTTTGTGTTTGTGTTTGTATATGGAATGGATCCCCAGGTAGGACAGTCTCTGGATGGCCTTTCTTTTAGTCTCTGCTCCATATTTTGATTTATGGAGTGATAATTCAATCTCAGTATGTGATAATAATGATCTTATCAAGCAGTAATAATTTCCATTGCCCGAAATGTTTTTGAAATAATTATTGTGCAACACAAGGTAATTTATGCACATTTCAGAACATAATTTAACTTTTCGTTGGTTGGTCAGTTTTTGAGACAGCCCACCTGGGAGAGAACTCACAGATATCCACATACCTCTGCCTCACAAGTACTAAGATTAAATACATACACCACAAGGCCCAACTAAACATTTTAACATTAACATATATATGTATTAGCCAAATTAAGATTTTTTTTCATTTCATCTCATCACTTATACTTTGGTGTTGATACTTGAAAACCCTTTTTTAATGTCCTTAAAATATGTAATAATTTTAAAAATAATATTAATAAGTCCCAAGTCTAAATAATGTATCCCATATGTGTATTTATCAGGAATGATCAACATACCAGTACATACCAGTGGTCATATCCTCAAAGGAATGGACTCTCCCCCTCTTAGCAGCTATAAACTTCCAATAGCTCATCTGTAAGGACATTCCTCAAGGGCCCCTCTCCCTTAACCATGGTAGAAGTCTACTGGCTTCAGATTCTGTAGATCTTACACAGGTAACCACATTGCTGTGGAACAGTGGACCATGCCACCAGACAGAAAAACTGGTAAGGTCTAGGTTTTGGAACCCTAAAAATTTTTATAATTCAGAGGAGTATGCATTTAAATCTATTCCTGACCAGGTTCTTGTCCAGGAACTTGTGGCCACTACACCCCATTGAGATGACCGTGACAATCAGTCACATAAGGAAGACACCCAAAGTCCTTCCACATGCAGATGAGGCATCCCTAACATCTCAGATGAGCCAACAGAAAGTATCCGCCTTTAAATACCACACCCCCAAAATGTTTATAAGGCCCTATCTACAAGGATTAAAGTGTAAAGAGTAAAGATTGTCCGAGAGTGCTGGTCTTACTGAGCTTTAACACTCCAGGGAAGAGTTTTGTCTTTAGAAGCTTTCTTCACTGGACCTTGACCTAACCCAACCTAGCCCAACCAGCAGAGTCTATGCACTTAACTGTAGCCACTTTCTGCTCAGTACTCCTGATTTTGACCCGTAGCAGTGGTGGCTGAAGAGGCCTGGCAGCCTGCCTTGCTCAACCTCCCCTTGGAGAGGTGTAACACTTTGGTTATTGTGGCCACATCCAAGGCCTGGAAGAACTTATACTTCGCTGACCAGGCAAAGGATTCTCCACTGGCTGCACCCCAGTATGTAAAACTATACAGACCACAGATTGGGACATAAACAGATGCCATAAATTGATGTATGCGACAACCAGTAATCAGCATCTCACCACTCTCCTCTCTGTCCACCAGCTTTTATGTTTGTCCACCCCATTATCCACCAAATTCCCTGAGCCTTGGAGAGAAGGTGAGTGATATTGATGGCCCACCCACTGATGAGCACTCAATTATATTTCAAACAGTTGTGAGTCTCTACACTAAACTCTATTCACTCAGAAGCTCCACTGAACAAAGTTGAGAACAACAGAGGTCTATGAATGCATTCATAAATATTTGGAATACATTCTGGCAGCCAGACTACTGGTTAAGCAACCCACTAGTTACCACATTATCAGACAAAAGGGCCTCTCCCACTCTCAGCAACCATTAATTATCCATAGCTTCTTTGCAAGGGGTAGGAATATAAGGTCCTCTTCCTACTCGTGTTAAAATTTTCATTGATTTGATATGGTTATTTTCCACATACAAACCTACGGAAACTGAGGCAGCATGTACCAGGGCCTGCATGAGGTCTTCACTAAGTCCTTTATGTATAATGCATGACTTTCATTTTAGTGTATTTATTAGATTCCTGAGTGTGTGAACAAGCCATTTTTCCTTCTGTTTGTTTTGGTCAATTCCAATGGGTTTGTTTTGTCTTATATCATGCCATATCACATCACATCACATCACACCACACCACACCACACCGCACCACACCACACCACTCTATATCATATCATATCATATCATATCATATCATATCATATCATATCATATCATATCATATCATATCATACTCCCTTAGATGGCTGTTTGTTTTCTAATGAGAGACAGAAAAGCCATCGATCTTGGAATGCAAAGGGAGGTGGGAATGAACTGGGAGAGTAGAAAGTGGGGAAAACATTACTAGGACATAGTCTATGAGAAAAATATCTATATCCAATATGAGGAAAAAAAATCATGCTTTTCTTGTATAAGAGCTCACAGCTAATATGAGTTGAAGTACGCAACATTTATATCACGTTTTAAATTCGTGATTTCATGGTTCTCCTAAACCTCTGGTTGCTATATTTTTGCTGTTCTTTCTGTTACTTTTTCCTTGAAATTTCATGAACCTTGGGGATTGATATGAATGGACCATCCACAGCTGAGCCTTTAGTGTTATTTACACTCAACATTATGACCAGTTATTACACATTAACCATGCCTGACTACAAAAGGAAACTTCTCTAACCAAAATGGAGAACAGCATAAATCTGTGAGAATAAATATAAATACTAGAATGCAGTTTGACAGCAAGACCAACAGTAGTAAGTTCCCCTGTAGGTCATATATTATATATACATGTATATGTGTGTGTGTGTGTGTGTGTGTGTGTGTGTGTGTGTGTGTATTATAATATAATAATCCCTGAGTCAGGCTTTTGCCTTGTCATGTCACCTGTGTTCTAGTAATTCTTTTCCCCTTGCATTAGAAGGTCATATGTTTTTACATAATGTGGTGGTTTGGATATGCTTGGCCCAGAGAATGGTACTATTAGGAGGTATGATCTTGTTGGAGTAGGTGTGGCCTTGTTGGAATTGAAGGAATTTAGGATATGAACTCTAGGTAGGAACCTGGAGCATAAAACATGGGAAAATGCTGCTTATTGGCTCACGCACTGGCTCATGCTTAGTTAGTTGTCTTATGCAGTTCAGGTCCACATGCCCCAGGTATGATGTGTCCTGTAGTGTGTAGTACCCTCTCACGTCAGTCATCAATCAAGATAATCTGGGCCACAAGCATGGCTGTTAGCTAATCTGTAGGCAAATCTTCAGTTAAAGTTATTTCTTTCCAAGTGACTATTGTGTATGTCAAATTGACATAAAATTTAATGAGAACATCTCTATTTAACTCTACTACTCTTTAAAGGCATCTAACCCAAATGACTTGTGAACAATTTTCTTTCTCATGCACTCTATATTAAACACACAAAACAAAGAAATTTACCTAGGAAGAATGTTTTGTTTTTGTTTGTTTTCATCATTTTCATGCTTAAATATTACTCTTTTCTCTGTCTGAGGGTATAGATAGTAAAATTTTGTGATTCTGGAGATCAAACACAAGACAATAAACCTAGTTCCCACCAAAACTTTAACATTTTCTTTAGTGCACAGGGAAATATAAATCAAAACATCAATGAGTGAAGATATTAAAAAATATAATATGAACTAGTGACAAGATTCCAGAAGAGACAAGAAGTTTCCAATATTGTTGGGTTTATAAGAGGTCTAGCCACTGTGAGAAGAGTATAGATACTTTTTGGGGGGTGTGGGATGGGGAGAGAAGGACACAGGTGGAAGAGAAGAGAGTAAGAAAAGAGCAAGAGTAAGAGCTAGATACCCTTAAAAGCACTTTGCTACCATGTCTTCTGGCAGTCACATGTTGACATATCACATATGTATACATATCTGATAGTTTTCATAACTATTACAAATACATGGCACATTCAACTAATAAGAGAATTTTTTTTGAATCATAGGCATGGGAATTTTAGTCAATATTTGACTTGCCTAATTTCTTTCCAGTCTCTACCGAGGCATTATATAAGGGCAGAATTGTCAAGCCAAATAAAATTAGAGCCTTATGGCCAGCATCAGAAATGAAGAAACATGGCTTCCACAATTCACATGTAGGGTGAATTTCAATAACTCAGTGACTCCTCTTCAGTATCACTGATTAAAGACTACTAAATATAAGTACTAAGGGAATTAGCTTCTAATACTTATATCTTTGGGAATATGGAAAGTGTAAGTCAGACAGCAGCAGCAACAGCAGCAGCAGCAGCAACAACGACAACAACAACATCAGCAACCAAAGAATCTAACAACATCTAACAAGAGAAAAACTTAACCACTTATCAAAGAAATTCCCAAAATTTCATATTTATAGAAGCATTATCATAATATATATTATATGAAACAAATGTATATCCTCATTAATCAGAGTTTGTAGCTGCTCTTTCAATGTTGCTAGTTTATTATAAAATTTAACTATTTTATACTAAACTTGAATAGTGTTCTTCAAAATGTAAGTTATAACTTTAATGGGTTGTAAACATTTAGATGTTTCATGACAGTACTGAAGTAGTAAAATTATGGCCATATCTACTGGTTCAAGGTGAGTTTTTAATAGATGAAATATTTCAGTGTTTTTCTCAGACAATTCAGTGCTTTTCAGTAATTTTCTAAGTCCTGCAGATGGATCAGCACATACATCTTTAAATAAGTGAGTAATGGAATACATTATTACTGATACTCTTACATGATTACTGATAAGGTGTACAATCAATTATTAATCACTCAGCTCTTAGCTGTACCAGGGATATCACACTGTATTCTAGATATGTTACCACCTTTACATCCATGGATCAGCTTAATGCTTCAGGACTTCTAGGAAGTGAAAAATCTTAAATTTGAGAAGAAGTTATTATTCAGTCAAATAGAGAAAAGTTAATTCAGATAACCATTCTTGATTCTCAGTGGTTCAATTTACATAATCCTTCACTTGTCAATGAACACCAGAAAAGTTTTATAGACATATAAAACCATTGCAGTCTTTCAGGGATGAGTTGAAAATTGTTAGAGAAAGAGTTCTAGTTATTTTTCTTATTGTTTTCTTATGTAATGGCTTAACATAAAACAAAGTATAAAAGCCAATTTACTCCAGAGACTTCCTAAAGTTAGGAACCAAACCAATCATTGAGTTTGTTGGAAGGAGAATTTTCCAACCCCCAATATAAACCTTTCATACAGACAATTTTCTTTTCACATTGTTGCAGATGTTAGAAACTGGTAGCAAAAGAAAATAAGGGTTTTCTTAGATCACCATCAAATTAAATAAACAAGATTTCTGTAACCAAAAGTAATTTAAGCCTACCTTGCAAGCAGGATGACAACTTTATATTTCAAAATATGTCACCATTATATTTGAGTCTAATGTAATATTTGCCTACCAGCAAGATATCATAAAACTAATGATTTTGAGACTATATCACATGAATCTAATCTCATATTTCTTTATGGTTTTTCCCTTTCATTGGTCCTTTCATACTAGCTGGAAGTCTTACAACTATCTACCAATTTTATAACCTCATAACACATTTCATAAATTACCCTGCAGAATTGTTTGCACAGTTCATAACTGTTTGATGTAAACATGAAATTCCTTGGACATTGTGTATATTAGTGTGAACAGATAAAGAATATCCAAAACTAAAACATTGAAACCTAAAAAAGAGACAAAATACTTCAAGAAATTCATTTCAAAATGCATAATGCATACATAATTATTAATTATCAATGGCATTTTATTACATTTGTTACTCAAAATATCCCAAGATGTACATCAAAATACTAAAAAGCAATTAATTTTACATAAGAAATATATAAAGGTATATCACATAGGATATAAATCAATCTAGTCATGATTACTTTTTATTGTGCTTTATAAATAGACCAGTAAGCAAACAATAGATTTCTACCTTACATAGTAAAACAGAACTCTCTTGTCAAAATATCTAATTAATTAAATCATGCAAAGAAGAATTATTATGTAGTTAGTCTTGGTCTGAACATAGTGAACATGGTGAAGTATCTATGTTCAGTTTGATTTTTATCAAGAATAATGCTCACCACTTGTAATATAAATCACAAAGATTCTTGACAGGTTTATTTTGTAAAATTCAACCCACAGTACCATAAAGGATTCCTTGTATCCATACTGAGAAACAAGTTAAGACAAAGATTCATAGAGCATTTGATGTGCCAGTCTCCCTTAGTAATATCCACCTCTAACCCCTTCTAACAAAGCCATGGTAAAGGAAGTGAACACTGATCTTCTTCCCTAAAGCTTGCATTAACTAATTTTGACTTGGTTAAACTACTTTCTGTGGGTAGCTTACTGCATTAGTTTTCTTGGTCTGACATTACAATATGAGACAGATTAGGTAGCTTGAAGTTCCAAGACGCAAGTGTCAGTTGGACTGCTCTCTCCCTAGTTTATGAGTCTTTGTATGTCCTCAGATTACATTTTTTTTCTACTATTGAGCAAACCCGGAGTCTCTCTTCCACCACTATGACAAATGTGTCAAATCATTTAGTACATAGAGTCTTAGGCCTGCTATTGCTGTGGTGAGGGACAATATCATGCTGTTTGTTGTAGAAGAAGCATTCATTTTCTGGTGCCCAGATGGAGAAATCCTGGAGGGATTTTAGTTTCAATATACCTTCAAGGTCACGGCCCTAAAAATCTAACATCCTTCTTTCTTCTAGGCACTACCTCCTACAAGTTCCACTACCTCCCATAGCATCACAGGCTGGCGAACAATGAGCCTTTTGATGAGCAAGAGGAATTATTCCAAATTAAAAGGTGAATCTTTCTAGAGGCCGTTCATAAGCATCCTTTAGTGTGAAATGTCTCTTTAATGGTTCCACTAGGAGTTAACACTTAAACACAACTGATTCAGGGATTGCCACTGAATTGCTTTAAAAAATATGCAGATCAAACGATGTTCAAATGAAGACGCAGTAAAATATGTGCTGAAATACAAATACAGCCAAAATAAAGAAAATCTGTGTTAGGAGGCAGGAGAAGTGGCTTCTTTGTAGCTGTACAGTATTTCAAGTCTTTTTCCTAGACTGTCTTTTGACAGTGCAGATTCTCGTTATCACCAGAAGTGACAGAAAACAGATGTTCCTCATTAGCAGAAACAGCTAGCAGTGCTTTTGTAATGGCTACAGCAGGACCTATTTGTTGTGAATATTTACAGCATATCATGTAAGAGACATTAAAAGAAAAACATTAAGTCATATTTAGGAATGCATATCTAAGAGAAAACATATTTTAAGAAATTCATAATTGCCAGATCATTGACATTTTTCTATCATTCCTGCAGTAAATGACTGATGGTTATGTGACAACTGTGCCACGATGTTGTGGCACCTTTAGTAATGCTATTACACAGCCATTAAGTAGGAAATATGTTTTCTCAGATCTTTCAAGAGCCAAAGCTTCCAAATGGCAAAATAAGAAATGGACTATTAGGGTAGAGTGAATTATTCTCTGCTTAGAAAATAGCAATTTCTAAGATATAATAAAGACATATGATACCTTTTTGAATATTCTGAAAACTGTTTATCTGGACAATCGTTCTCAGTACTGGTCACAGAATAAAGAAGATTTCTCTGGTACAAAGAGTGGTATTTAAATTCAGGTGTCATCATCACTTTAGTACTTTTTCAACAAAATTTCAGTGTTTGAAGGAGACTTATTTCTATGGATACCACGATATATAAGAAAGAAGTAAATACAGTGCTCTATTATAGATTATCATCAAGCTAATATTGACTTCATTTTATTAACTTGAAAATTTTATAAAAATCTAAGGTTGTATACGAATATTACTTCATACTATTTTTCATTTTTCTTTAAACGTTGATCTAAGTGAAAGAAAATAATGATAATTAAGACAGTTGTAAGGACTGGACACTTATGTCACATTCCATGTTTTTTTTTTATTTTGAAATTGTCAGTCCTACTTTGGTTTTCAAATATGTGTATATATATTTTTTCCTTAATAAATTTCATAATATAGAGTATCACTTAAAATAGTTTCTCAAATTCTGGCATCAAATACTATAAATAACACTTAATAAATAATTATATTGGAACATAAAAATAAAATACAGTAATTTAATAAAGGATTTTTTAAAAACATGTCATTTCAAGAAACTCTTTTGGGAATATGGTAGCTCTTGATTGAATTTTGGACATCTAATAATATGCCATCAAATATCTGTGTAATTGATAATGTAAACACGTGTGGGACAGATATATAGACATATGTACACACAGAAGCAAAGTAGGATACTCTTAAAACTATATGTTTTAAAATTCTATAGCTTTTCTCTGTTTGACAAAAAAGAAATCTATGCACTAATTTAGCCTACTATTTATTGCTTAAAATAAAAAAAGAAATGATGAAGTCAAACTAGTTTGGTTTAAATAATGTTCTAGTATAAAATATTAAAAGTCAAAAGTTACAAGAGTCTAAACAGAGTAGAAAATTATCAAATCACAAGGGGATAGTCCAGTGATTAGAGAGATGGCTTGGTGATTAATAGTACAAACTACTCTTCTAGAGGGCCTACGTTAGACTTTAGGTATCTGCATGGTAGCTCACAATTGTTGGGGAGCGGTTGTTTTAATGTTTTGACTTAATCTGGCCCACCAAATCAAAAATATACATGTCTAAATGCTGAACGTCCTTGTCCTCAATTGGTTTTTATTGATTTAATACACAGCCAACAGCCACTGGCAGGGGAGACAGACTGAGGCAGGACTTTTGGGATTTGTGCAGATGGGAGAATAATGAGGCTGAGATCACCATGACCTGGAAGAAAAAAAAAACCATATCTAAAGGCCTGCTGACATGCAAGAATCAGGGTAAGTGGGCACCAGTCACTGCCCTGATTGGGCCTGGGGTAGAAGATATGAAATCTAGATTTTAATAGATGTTAACTCAGGAGTACTAGAGGGGAGTGTTTGCTATCAGTAGGAAGAATTAGAAATACCCAACCATTAAGCTAGTTTTTAAATATTAAAATTAATGTGCATACATGCATGCATTCATGAATCCAAAGATCTCTTGAGTGGGAAGACAGAGTGGGTTAACTAACTGCCACTATACACAATCATCTGTATAGACTATAGAATATTGTTAGAATGTTTAGTTATATATTATATAGATTATTTGCAATTTATAAATGTATATTGTTTTACAGAATCCTCTGTACCTTTGTTGTTTTGTTTTAGTTTGTTTGTTTTGACACTTGGTTTTACATAGGCCAGGTTGGTCTTGCATTGCAGACTCTGTATCTACCTCTATAATGATCAGATTATAGAGGCATGCTGCTATGTAGGAATTGACAAGGATCTAATTTAAAAATTATATTGATATAAGCTGATAATCAGTACCATTCTTATCAAGTTTACATTTATATATGAAAAATGTGAATGCAAAGTAATAATGGAAATTAAAATTTAAAATAATAATAATACATAAAACCAAAGCAAATAGTTTCAAGAAAAATAATACTATTGCTATATTGCAAGTAATTGAAAGACAATTAAAATCAGTTGTCAAAAGAAATGTGCAATATAGCCAGATATACAAGTTAAAAAGCTTTATTACCTTTTTTAAAAAATGGAGGAAAATTTATCATTGCATGTTCATTCCTTCATTCACTACATAGTTGACAATCAAATGTACTTAAAACAAACACATACATATGTTTCACCCACATTATTTATTTATAGAATTTTCTAAGAAATAGCTGTAATTATAAATCAAATGAAGAAACAATATCCAGTAAGCATATGACATTGCCTTGTAGCTCTTTTGGGGCCAATTCTTTTATAAATTATCTCTTTTTTTGGAGCTAGAAAAATCAGTACACTGATGAATCATATATTGATGCCAGATATTAAATGTGATCATAATCATTCTAAGGTCTGCTGATATTAATAAAACCACCTAATATGGAGCAAATCATTCCTAATCAGTAATTGTTACACACAGAAATTATCATTACTTTAATAAAAAGTTGGCCAATGTAAGTTAATGGAAATGAATTGTAAATTAAATGCAGTTTATAATTGTCTTTTTGTTTTGTTGTAGAAGTATATCTTTCAGAGGTGCGTATAGGAATTTTGGAAAAAGATTTCTTTGTTTATGCAATATTGAATGACTTCTTAAAGATGAATTAATATTTATTGTTTGGAATGAAGGAAATCAGTGACAATAAAGACAGGAACTACTTTAAAATACTTATTCTGCAAGGGCTAAATTTCATTTTATGGACAAGAAAATCAATGAGGCACAGACCATTTTAAAATAATATGCCAGTGGTTATTAAAATACTTTACAAAGTTAAGATAACAACTACTGAAACTCTAACCTAGACATGGGTGGCTCATATCCAGGCCATGTCAGTCACAAGTACAGGCCACACCAGGTAGAAAAAGAGATAGGCAAATTCAGCGAGATTTATTACTCTTCAAGAAGTCACAACAGCCACCAATTTTAACTCCCAATCAGGGCAGAAACTCCTTGTTGGACCAGAAATTATACCCACATTCAAAAGCTCATATAGGCATATCCTCTGAAAGCTATTTCCAATTCCCACTCCCTTCCTCATCATCATGTCCCAAACTTCAATTCTAGTAGAAAGCTCCTTTGTAAGATTAAGAGGAATAGAAGTAGAAGAATCTAAGGTCAGTGATCTGGAAAGTATTTATAGCCAAATTAAAAAAGAAAAAATTTCTAACCTAAATAAGAACATTCCTATAGGAGTGCAAGAAGCTTGTGGAATACCAACTTGAACCAGAAACAAACAAGTCTCGAAACACTAAACATAAAGAACAAAGAATGAATATTAAAACATGCAAGGAAAAAAGGCCACGTAACATAAAGGTAGACCTATTAGAATTTCACCAGAATTCTCAATGGAGACTCTAAAAACCAGAATAGTCTGGACAGATGTTGGCAGACCCTAAAAGAGCATAGATGTCAGCCCAAACTATTATAACAAACAAAATCTGCAATCACCATATATAGGGAACAAGATATCCCATGAAAGTTAAATTTAAGCAATATCTATCCACAAATCCTGGCCTACAGAAGGTAATCAAAGAAAAACTTCAACCCAAGGAGCTTAACTTCATCCATGAAAAACTAGGAAAAAAAAACTCACAGTAGCAAAACCAAAAGGAGGAAAACACACACACACACACACACACACACACACACACACACACCATTACCATCAATAACAAAAATAACAGGATTGAGTAATCACTGATCATTAATATTTCTCAATAGCAATGGAGTCAATCCCCAATAAAAAGACACAGGCTAAAAGAAAAGATGAAAAAAAAAAAACCCAATATCCATCCTTCTGCTGCATAGTGCATAGAAGAAACACACCTTAATATCAGATAGATATTTCCTCAGAGTAAAGGAATAGAAAATGATTTTTCCAAACAAATAAACACAAGAAGAAAGCTTTTCTTGGTGTTCTAATATCTACCTAAACTGAATTTCATCCAAAATTAATCAAAAGAGATAGAAAAGGAAATTTTATGCTCACCTGTAATCCAGTAACATAGCTACTCTGTCAAAGGATCATATCCAGATACCTTGAATGTCTGTGTAATCTAGCTAGAAAATGAATATGCTGTAGTACACATCCATAATCCAGAACAATATAAGTAAGGTTAGTTTGTAAAAGGAAGCAGTCATATTTGAAAGTAACATGTAATTGAATGGCAGAGAAAGTGATGAATCGGATAAAGATTTGACAGAATGAGTCAGACCTAGGATCCTCTCAACTCTCAGGAGAAGAGCACAAGACAGAGAGGAGACTCAAGAGATCAGCAGGAAGTGTGTATGGGGGAAGGGATAGTGTCATAGAAACAGGTTGTGGGACAAAATGAAATAGAAATTGAGAAGTAGTTAGAATATTAGAACAAATTCCCAGAGTTCATTTGAGGCCAAGCAAAACAATTCAGTAAGAAGCTAAGAGAAGTCAGTTTGAATCAGTCAGCTCAGAGAGGGGATTAGAGTCAGAACCAGTTTGAACCAATCAGCTTGAGTTCAGAACAATAGAGAAAGTGTAAATGTATTCAGCAGTAAGCCTCTGAGATGACAATCTGGTAAATAAAACACTCATCAGAGGAAAACTTCACCAAGATAACAATTGTATTACCAACAACTATGTACCAAAGAAAATGGCACACATATTCCTAAAAGAAATGTTACTAAAGATTAAATCCATATCAAGCATCACACATTAATAGTGGGGGATATCAATACTACATTTTCACCAATGGACACTTCATCCAGTTATTAAACAAATGAACCTAACAAATATCCATAGAACATGTCACACTAACACAAAACAATTCTCAGCGTGTAATGGAACTTTCTCTAAAACTGACCACATCCTCAGACACAAAACATGTCTCAACATACATAAGAAAATTGAAATAACCCCCTATATTGAGTCATGTATCATACCACCATGGAATAAAGCTGGATTTATATGGCAAAGAAACAACAATTCTTCAAACTTATAGAAAATAAACAAATCTCTACTGAATGAAGGAAAGAAAAAGGAAAGAAATGAAAGACTTTCAAGAATTCATTGAAACTGAATGTATACCATAGCCAAAGGAAAACTCAGTAAGATAACCATTCAATTATCAACAATTATGTACCAAATGGAATGACACACACATTTATAAAATAAATGTTACTAGAACTTAAACACATGTTTATGTGTGATTCAATAAAAAATGTCAAAGGAAAATTTACAGCACTAAGTGCTGTCATAAAACAATAGTAGAGACCTCATACTAGGAACTTAATAACACACCTGAATTCTCCAGGTGAAAATGAAGCAATATACCCAAGAGAAGTAGATGACAATAAATCATCAAATTGACTGGAGAAATAATTGAAATAGAAACATGAAACATTACAGCGAAGTAAGGAGATGATGAGGTGATTCTTTGATAAAATCAACAATATAAACAAACATTTATCAATACTAACTAAAAGATAGAGAAAATATCCAAATGAACCAAATCAGAAATGAAAGGGGATAACAAAACAAGCAAATCCAAAGAATCATTAAGTCATATATCAAAAACCTGTATTCTACAAAACTGTAAAATCTAAAAGAAATGGACAATTTTCTTGATAGATACCACTTATTAAAGTTAAATCAAGATGAAATGAACAATTTACGTTGATTAAAATCCTCTAGTAAAATAGAATCAGTCATTAAAAATGTCCCTCCAAACAAAACCAAGTGGCAGATGATTTAAGCACCAAATTCTATTTGACTTTAAAAGAAGAACACTAATAATCCTCAAATTATTCCTCCAAATTGAAACAGAAGAAATATAGTGAAATTAATATTATGAGGTCATAGTCACCCTGATATACAAACCTTATAAAAATTTAACAAAGAAAAAAATTACAGAGCAATTTCCCTCATGAAACTTGATGCAAAAGTACTCAATAAAATCTTGCAAATGAACTCCAAAACCACATCAAAAAGATCATCTACCATGTCAAGGATGCTTCATGCCAGAGATGCAGGAACGGTTCATCATACAAAATTCTGTTGGTACAATAAATCATATAAACAGATTTAAAGAAAAATATATATAAATATCTCCTTAGCTATTGAAAAATCTTTGATAAAATCCAACACCAGTTCATGAAAGAAGTCTTTGAGAGATTGAAGATAAAAAGGAAATACCTAAATATAATAAAGATAATTTACAGAAAGCATATAGTCAACATTAAATGAAGTAGAGTGAAAGTCAAAACAATTTCACTAAAATCAGAAACAAGACATGGCTGTCCACTCTCTCCGTATCTACACAATATGGTAATTGAATTTTGAAGTGGAATAGTGAGACAACAGGAGATCAAGAAAATACAAATAGGAAAGGAAGACGTCAAAGAACTGGTATTTATAAATGATAACATATATTATCAACACCAAAAATTCATACTGAGGAACTTCTACAGTTGATAAACACCTTCAACAAAATAGATATTTGTGTGTGTGTGTGTGTGTGTGTGTGTGTGAAAATGGGATGAGAAATAAATCATAGAACCAAGACCCTTCAAAATAGTCACAATTATATAAAATATCTTAAGGTAACTTTTTTCAAGCAAGTCAATAACTTCTATGGCAAAACCTTTAAATCTTCAAGGAAAGAAGTTGAAGAAGAGATCAGAACATGAAAAGGTCTCCTCTGCATATTATCATGCTAAAAATTGTCATTTTACCGAAAGCAATCCGTAGAATCAATATCATCTGCAACCAAATTCTAACATATATCTTCACAGACCTTGAAAGAACAATATTTACCTGCATTAAAAAAATGGCAGCTAAAATTTCCTGCTCAAAGAACATTCAAAGATCTCACCATTCTTTATTATAAGCTATACTGTAAAGCTACAATAATATGTTGTATGGTGTTGGCATTAAAACAAACAGATTGATTAATGGAATCAAGTTGAAGACCGTGGTATATATTCACATATCTATGGCCACCTGATTTTTGATAAAGAATCTAGAAATACACAATAGAAAAAGTAAAGCATCTTCAACAAACGGTGTTGGTCTAACTAGATGAGCATATAGAAGAATGCAAATAGAAAAATATCAATCACCCTCTACAAGTACAAGTAGATCCAAGATCTCAACATAAAACCAGATACACTTATTCTGAGAGAAAAGGATGTGGGGAATAGCTTTGAACACATTGGTAAAGATACAATTTCCTGATTGTATCTTAGCCTAGGCACTAAAATCAACAATCAGTAAATACTTAACAGAGGGCTACTACTAAAATATAAAAAGAACTCCAAAAAGTAGACATCAACAAACACAACAATCCAATTAAAAATGTGGTACAGATCTAAGCAAATAATTCTCAACAGAGGAATCTCTAACAGGGTGGGAGAGGGGATGAAAAGGGGAATGGGTAGTTCAGGTGTGATAAAAGTTAGGGAAAGAGGGTCAGGAGAGTGAATGCTAATTGGCAGCTGACTGCTATTGGGTGGGGGCATTTGCTAAAGACCCGAGTTCAGGGACTCTCCAGGGAATCTATTTGGGTCACTCTAAATAATATGAGTGGAGACTGTGGAGACTGATATATCCAACTCCTGTAGTCAATCATGGCTCACAGTGAAGGGAGAAGGACAAGAAGCTACTCACAAATATGTCCTGTCTACAAGAAGCATAGCAACAAAGATGGAGCAGAGATTGATGGAATGGCAAATCAATGGCTGCCCCAACTATGGCTAAAGCCAATCCCTAATACAATGATACTGTTATGCCTGCAGAAAGCAGCCTAGCATAGGTGCCTTCTGAGAGGCTCCACCGAGCCTCTGGCAGATACAGATGCAGAGACTCACAGCCAAACATTAGGCAGAGCTTGTGGAAGAGTGTCAGGAAGGATTAGGGTACCTGGAAAATAGGAGAGGTCCACAGGAAGACCAATAGGGTCCACTAACCTGAACCCTTGGAGGCTCCTAGATAATGAAACACCAACCAAAGCACATACATGGGCAGTACCTAGGTCACTCCCCCAGGCCCACACATACATAGTAGATGTGAAGCTAGGTCTTCATGGAGGTTCACTGATCAACAGGAGTGGGGCCTGTCACTGACAATATTGCCTGCCTGTGGATCCTGTATGGCAACAGGAGAGATCAGGTACGGCATGGAATGGAGGGAAAGAGTACTAGGAAAGACAATTTGGATAGTGGGTCACTTGGGGGACAATGTAGAAACCCAGAGCAGAAGAAGCTCCCTGGAATCTCTGAGAGTAACCTAGTGAAGTGTCCTAGTAATGGGGAGTAGGGAGCTTAAACTCCCGTCTATTGTCTATTACCAGGCAAGTGTCCCAGCAGTGAGACTGGGACATCAACTCAGCCACAAAGCTTTCATCCTTTAATTTGTCCTGCTTACATTATATCCTGGGGTAATGGTGGCCCAGAACTTGTGGGAGTGACCAACCCATTACTGATCCAGCCTAAGACCCATGCCATAGTGGGGGCCCATACCTGATAGTGCCTAGAGGGCCAGGGAATAGAGGCTGGGTAGTCCAGAGCCCTAGAATAGAACAACACCACAAAAAGTATTCCTAATTCTCACAGACCAGAGCTCAGCATAATTGTCTTTGAAGACGCTTCATCCAGCAATTCATAGGAGCAAATGTAGAGACTCACAGCCAAACATTTGGCAGAATTCATGGGGAGAAATCTATACCCTTAAAATATATCTCAACGTAAGATGGATGAAGCAAAGAAGTGCAGGCTGACAGGAACCGGATGTAGATCTCTCCTGAGAGACACACCCAGAATACAGCAAATACATAGGCGAATGCCAGCAGCAATCCACTGAACTGATTACGCGACCCCCGTTGAAGGAATCAGAGAAAGGACTGGAAGAGCTTGAAGGGGCTCGAGACCCCGTATGAACAACAAGGCCAACCAACCAGATCTTCCAGGGTCTAAGCCACTACCCAAACACTATACATGGACTGACCCTGGGCTCCAACCTCATAGGTAGCAATGAATAGCCTAGTAAGGGCACCAGTGGAAGGGAAAGCCCTTGGTCCTGCCAAGACTGAACCCCCAGTGAACGTGATTGTTGGGGGAAGGGTGGTAATCGGGGGAGGATGGGG
This sequence comes from Rattus rattus, assembly GCF_011064425.1. Lineage (NCBI taxonomy): Eukaryota > Metazoa > Chordata > Mammalia > Rodentia > Muridae > Rattus > Rattus rattus. The sequence goes on from NC_046159.1 coordinate 119,632,027, forward strand.
AGGGTAATACCCATGTAGAAGGGGAGAAGGAGGGGTTAGGGGGATGTTGGCCCGGAAACCGGGAAGGTGAATAATAATCGAAATGTAAATAAGAAATACTTAAGTTAATAAAGATGGGGAAAAAAAGAAAAACAGAACTAAACACTATATTTTAACATATAATGTGATGCCAATAAAAGTGTTCTAATAGAAAAAAATATATATATCTCAACTAAATCTCCTTGTGAAGTCAATGTCATTTCAGGGAACCTGAACATACAGTAATAATCATTTATGATATTTATATTTACAGGAGTCTTCAACATTCTTCTAATTTATGCATAAGAAGCAATGGATCACATGAAGGCTTGTTTTCACAAGCTGTTATTTGTACATTTATTTCTAAACAAAAATTGTGCTCACATAATCTTGATATAGTGGTCAGTTTTAATCCAATTTTATTCATATTAGAGAAATTCAATTTTACTGTGGTTCTTTGTCTTAGGAACAGAAGAACAAAGTATTACATAAAGAAGGGATATTAATTATATTTCATAAAGACAGTTCTATGGCAGAAAAGATTTTTGCCTATTCTTTGATCTTACTCCATTTTATTTTTAAAATTAGCTATACCTCTCCTGATAACTCTAAACAAAAGCATATTTTACAGACAGGGTAAGTACTGTATAAGCTGCGGCAACTTCATATTTTATTTGCTGCAGTTTTTCTGTTTGTCTATAAGTTCCACAGGATACTAGCAGAAAAATATTGATATTAATATTAAGCAAAACTTACACAATGGAGTACTACCCAGTTATCAAAAGCAATATCTTCATGAAACTCATAGGCAAATGAATTGAACTAGAAAATGTCATCCTGAGTGAGATAACCCAATCACAGAAAAACACACACTCACATGCACACACTGACAAGTCTATATTAGCTCAAAAGCTTGAATTACCCAAGATATAGTCCACAGACCACACGAAGCTCAAGAAGAAGGATGACCAAAGTGCAGATACTGCACTCCTTCTTAAAAGGGGGAACAAAAATATTCATAGGATGGCAAAATTTGGAGCAAAGACTGACAGAATAGTCATTCAGAGCCTGCCCCACATGGATATACAGCATATATGTATATATGCAAAACTAGATGAGATTGATGAAGCTAAGAAGTACATGCTGATAGGAACCGGATGTAAGTGTGTCCTGAGAAACACAACTAGAGCAGGTCAAATACAGAGGTGAATACTAACAGCAAACCATTAAACTGAGAAGGGGACCACCGTTGGAGGAATTAGAGAAAGGATTGAAAGAGCTGAAGGGGCAAGCAACCCCATAAGAATAACAATGACAACAACCAGAGCTTCCGGGGACTAAACCACTACCCTAAGATTATACATGTACTGACCCATGGTTCTAGCTGCATATGTAGTAGAGGATGACCTCGTTGGGAAAAGGAAGCCCTTGGTCCTGCCAAGGCTGAACCCCCAGTGCAGGGAAATGTCAGAGAGGAGAGAACGGAAGAGGGTTAGATGGGGAGAGGAACACCTTTATAGAAGAAGAGGGAGATGGGATAGGGCCTTATGTCAGGGAAACCAGGAAAGGGAATAACATTTGAAATGTAAATAAAAAATATATCCAATAAAAGAAAAAATAAAGAAAGACAAAAAATGTTTTGAAAGAAGCTGTAAACGACAGAGATATTTTAAATGAATCATCTGTATAAGTTTTTATTGGTATTACTATTTCAAAGTTTAATATGTGGTTGTGACTCATGAAATACTTTGATCTGAGGATTCTTACTGAACAGTTTGAATGGAATAAAAAGAACGAAATATAAAAATAAACACTTAAGCAATGCTGCAATAAAAATGACAGCTGCCTTTTAAGCCACATATATTACCCTTTCTTTCATATTGTAGGAATGTACTTTTATTTGATGCTTCTTTACACCCTTTAAATGAATCATAAAATACACTGTTTTGGTCAGTTATATCATAAAAATATTTATTATCCTAACATGAATTTATTTCCAAAGTCATTTCCATCTGCACACCTTGAATAAGAAAATGCTGTAGAGCATTTCAAAATGTAAACGTTCAATTCCATTCTTCTATACAGAATTTAGATATGAAGCCAACTCTGTCGTTCCACAACAGAATATACATGAGCATACTTAGGAATGTGCTTACAGAGCGGGCAATGAGCAAAAGCATTTTCAGCCTCTTGGAATCCTAGATAAGAGTTCTTTTGTAAAACAGTTGGAGTGTTCATAATATATAAGTTTTGAAGTTTTGTGTTTTTCAAAAAACACCCTGCGTTTAATTATGGTTACAGTACTCTCTATACAGTATGAGTATTGCATTGTGAAAAGAGGATTGTATTAGTCTTGGTGATCTAGTAGAACAGAATCTACAGAATGAGTATATTTGTGTGTACATATTTATACACATATAAACACATAGACACATACTTACATATTTGTGTATCTGGGATTTACTAGAAAGGCTTACAGGCTGTGAACTGCCAGTCTAACAGTGACTGTCTACCAACACAAGCGGCAGGAATCTAGTCATCTTCAGTCCATGAGCTTGAATGTCTCAGCTGGCTGTCAGTAATGCTGAATGCACTCGCCAGAGAGAGCGAGAGCCAAGAGGCAAAAGGGCAAAGAAAGCAAGCTTTCTTTTGCTATGTCCATTTATATACGCTTCCAGCAGCAAGTCTAGCTCAGATTAAAGTTATATATTTCCACACTATTTAAAGGATCCCTATTAGACGCAGGTCTTCCACCCACTTAAAATGACTGAATTAATAATTATAAAGAATAATCCCTCACAGGTGTGCCCAGCTGCTTAGTTTTATGTCCTCAAGTTGACACTGAGAATAGCCCTCACAAGAGCACTTGTATTTTGTCAAGCAAGTACGTTCAAATGCAGAAAGTACATTTTAAGCTGACAGCATATACTCAACTGCTGTTATTGACTAAATTTTAACAGGAAAACTTATAGGGAAATTCCAGAATCTCATGAGCTTTGGGGAATCTACAGTGGAGTGGCATGTGTTGGTCAACTTTATATGCTATTGACACTGCTATGCTGAAGTACGGCTCAGTTCTACCTCCTAGTCCTATGCTCCCAGAGACAGGACGAAGACTCAAAATAAATTTACAAATAAGTTGGCCATAGAGTTAGGTTTTCCTTTTATTAGATATAACTTAGATAGCCTAATTATTGTAACCTACATTTTGTTAAGTGGCTGTTTCCTGTGCTATGGTACCATATATCTATCTCCTCACATCTTTATGGTGCATCTTCTTGTCTGGGTCTCTCCCAGAATCCTGTCTTCTCCCAAATGGCCCTCTAATTCTTGCCTAAGCCATAGGCCACAGGCTTTTAAATTGGCAGGTGAGGTATCCATACAATATACAAGATTTAACCTATACACGATTTCCTACACATGAATGTTGCTAAAAATCACAGCTATAGTACGCACGTGGAATGTTAATAGTGCATCAGGGAAGGGCCTTTAGTGTGGTGCCCACTGACAGGTGTAACCCTAACGTGACCTTGATTCTGACACTGGATTTATGTGAGAGCCACTGAGGTCAGCAAAGGACCCATAGAGATGATGACCTGTTTCAAGCAGAATTTTAATCTTTTCTATAAGAAAAATTTTGTACGAATTCAAATAGGGTCAGCACTTCCTGAAAGTAAACTTTAAACTGTGCTAGCAAATTCAGAAAGGTAGATTATTAATCATCTAATCATACATTGGTAATCATAGTAACACCTTTCTTAATTGTTCTCACTCTAAAATAAACACATGGATTAATGTTCTTACATTTCATTTAATTTGTAAATATATTTAATAATTATAGCCATGTGTTGCATAATTATCTGTGTTTATCCAGGGTGAGTGAACTTCCTCCCGCAGCCCACCTACATTCCTCATGTTGTCTTTACATCCACTCAGTAGCTGCAATCTGAAGCTAACTTATGCATACAATTATGAAAAACAACAAAAATGTCTATGAGTTTATTTGCTTAAGTTTTGTCAATGCATTGCATTCACATAGATGTATTAAATACAAAAGACTGACTTCCCTGAGAGAGAAATGCCTTCATTTCTGAGAAAGAAGGAGTCAGTTTTGTGGAAGAATTACAGTTTTGATGGAATGACTAAAGCTGGAAAATTTTGTGTTGCCAATAAACAATATTATATATTTTATGTAAAATTCAACTTTGAGATTAGTAAATGCATTTTACAAAATGTTTTTAAAAAGAAAATATTAGATACAGTTGGAAAAGACTTTGTGCCTATCAGGTAACTTCATATGTTATTAAGTAAATTTGTACTTTAAGAACTGAGAATGGGACCCCCGTTGAAGGAATCAGAGAAAGGACTAGAAGAGCTTGAAGGAGCTTGAGACCCCATATGAACAACAATGCCAACCAACCAGAGCTTCCAGGGACTAAGCCACTACCCAAAGACTATACAGGGACTGACCCTGGGCTCCAACCTCATAGGTAGCAATGAGTAGCCTAGTAAGAGCACCAGTGGAAGGGGAAGCCCTTGGTTCTGTCAAGACTGAACCCCCAGTGAACGTGATTGTTCCGGGGAAGGTGGTAATGGGGGGAGGATGGGAAGGGGAACACCCATATAGAATGGGAGGGGGAGGGATTAGGGGGATGTTGGCCTGGAAACCAGGAAAGGGAATAACAGTCAAAATATAAATAAGAAATATCCAAATTAATAAAGATGGAGAGAAAAAAAGATTAGTAGTATAGTTGAATTTTCCAAAAATAAGTTTTTAACGAGATCACATTAGATAGAGTTGGAAGAGACTTTATGCTTATCAGTTACAATCTCTAAGCCAGTGAAGAGACGGCAACAACAAGGACCCAAACAAATTCATTTCCAGAAAGGTCATAAGAGTTTTCCATATTTAAATATTTATTTATTTACAAAATAAAGGCTAAGTTCCTAAACTAAGTGAAAGTATCCTAAATAAATTTAAATTTCTGATAATTGCATTTGATTTAAACTACAAATATCAATTTTAAACAGAGGCATGGATCAAAGGAAGATTTGTTCTCTGAAGTATCCTCTTTGTGGTTTTTGGTTACTGTTATTCAGGTAAAATATGGATTAGTTTTCAAGTTTTACTTTTATAAATGTAGGATAGGCAAGGTTTACTTGGAAGCTGTAAGTGAGCAAGTTAAAAGATGTTATTGTAAACTACTATCATGGTTTGATAATTGTCAATTTGAAAGTAATTATTCAATGTAAGAAATGCAGACTGCTTGGAGGTCATCAATGTAAGGAAAGGAAACTGAATGTGGCAGAAATTGCCGGCACTAGTTTATTTAATGGGACCAGTAGCTCTGGGATTTCATTAAGTATTACACATAAAGACATATTCGCAGAACTCAGTATTTTGTTTTTGATTCATTATTTTTCTACCTTCATGATAATGGATAAAAACAGGCTAATGGAATTCTGAACTTTAATCTACCCCCCAAAGCTTGGAACATAAAAAACATGATTTAGGGAGATTGAGCTAATCATCCAATGAACAGGAATTAAAAATAATCAATATAAAATTATTATAATAGGAGTAAAAGCAGTTAGGATACAATATTAATAATGTTTACTAGCAGAAACTAATAACCAGAAGTCACTCTGCAGGTGAGATTTTAAGCAATGTTTTCACCATATGGAGAATCATGGAGTTGAGATGCAGAAATAGACTATTGCTTGGTGTACAGTATGAGGACATAAAGTAAGAGACAGGGAAATTGTATGATTGAGGATAATTACATTTAAAAATTGCAAGAGCAATGTAAGCTAGAAAACAGTGCAAGGCTAAATAGACTCTCTGGCAAGGAATTGTAGAGTATAACTAAAGGAGCAAATTACATGAATTAGTAAGAAAACTTAAAAGATTCACTAAACTTTCAGCATAAAGCAATCTATTTGCAAATTTGTCTTTATATGAGAAAGCAAAACAAAAGAGTGGTGAATCCTCTGATAGTCGATGCTAGTTTTATGAAGGATGGAAGTGAAACAGTAGCAGCCAACTGCCTTGACTTCAACCCTCACCAGGAAGAAAGGAGCTGGCCTCCAGTCCTTTAGAGATGTTTGGATGATTTAACACTGGCACTAATTAGAATTGTAAAAAAATGTTATATTCTTCTTGCAAATTTCATTAAAAAAGATTTGTAAAATTGTTTCTTATGTGAGATATCAGGTAGACATTCTTAAACCATTGGGATATGTCTCTGATTTGGTTGCAAATGTAATTATTTTGTCTAGTTAAAAAAGGAGATGTGTGGTAGAATGGATGTTTTTTCACTGGAACCAGAAAAACAGTAGAAATTCATGTTTATATTAATAGTTGGCATGGAATACTACCTAATATATTATTAGTATATACTAATATGCATATATATTAAACACACACACATACACACACACACACAAATTGTTAGAAAGGCGTGTGGTTACTAGTTGTGTTTGGTTAAAGGTCCTCAAAACAATGTTACCTTCACAGCAAGAGTTTAGTATTCCTTGGGGGAATGACTTACTGGTTTTGAAGAAAGAACAAAATACAACTTGTGGGGTTTTTTTTATGTTGTTAGAAAAAAATGGAGTAAAAGAAACAAAAGGTTAACACTATGGGGCCTATATAAAAGAACAAAGAGACATACTAACAGACTTCCATGTGGAAAGCCAGAAAATTGAGCAACAAAAATAAAGTCAAATCCTGCTAATAACCACACTCAAATGGAACAAGTGAGCACATAAAAATAAAAGTCAACAAGTGGATATAATTAAGATATGCACTATTCTTTTCAGTAATTGAAATAATTGAATGTAAAAAGAGAGAATGAAATAGAAACAGTATTAGCTTAATGTAGTAGTATGTTTGCATGCAGTATAACGGATGCATGATAAAATAAGTGGTAGATACTTTTAACATAGCAGGGATATCAAGCTCTCCTTTGAAATATGCATCATGGGGCCTGCTAAAAGGTTCAGCTGGTTTAAGTGCTTGCTATGCAGGCTTGAAGACCTATGGTTAGATGCCCAGCAATCATTTAAAATGCTGGTAAGGCAATGGACCCATGTAATCCCAGCACTGGGGAACAAAGACATATCCAATAGGCCATTGGCTAGCCAATCTAAACAAAGGGGTGATTTTTCAGACTCAGTGATAGACAATGGGTAATGTTAGCAGGAAATACTTGACAGGGACTGAGTTCAGCTTGTCCACATGTACCCAAGTGAGTGCAACACCTACCACACCTGATACATTCTTATTGCACACATATGAACACACATAATAAGTACACACTTGGAGATATTATCATATCTGAGAAGTGTTTGAATGTACACCCACAAATTTTGAGATATATTCTTTCATCAAAGTCCTAATAGTTTGTATCCCATGTGTTACCATGTGGGCCATCAGGGTGGGAAGCCATGCCCGCACGAACATAAATCAGTTGTTCACACTCGGCAGTTAGCACAGATCAATATATGTGGGTGCATAACTTGATTCTCTTATTTTTCTCAGTCCTGAACGTATACTACTTAACATTGATGAATTGATCAATCAACTGATTGATTGATTATATGGTGAAGAATACTCTAATAAGTTATATTTAGAAAATAAAGTGACATACATAGAAATGAAGCTAAAACAATAGACAAATAGAAATAACAAATAAAGGTAAACATGCAAGTTTTGGCCACTTAGGGCACTGTACACCAGTCCATGCATTCTCCAGTCCTCCACTGTCTGTTCCTAGGCATATCCTTCCATTTAAAGGAGACTTGTGGGATCCCAGAACATCCTGCTTTCCCCTGCAGGGGCCAGAGAAATAAGCATCTTAAAAATCCTCCTTCACCAATGCCTGTCACTTAGGTACCCCTGAGATATAGCCAGCAACGGTAAGTTGCACTTACCATGCACTCCATTATCTGACTCTGTACTCTTTCTGTCTTCCCAAGGAGTCTTGCTGGTATCATGATCATCCAATCAACATCAGGGAAAACCAGGTGGCTAATGGAGATCATAAGAACACAATCAACAAAAGTTAGGGCAATAAGGCACCACCAGAGTCATACTACAACAAACCCTGTATATCCTAAAGCAGACACAGAAAAAGAAGACGACCTAATCCAATCTTATAAAGATGATAGAGACCTTTAAAGAGAAAGTGGATAAATATCTTAAGAAATACAGGAGAATACAATCAAACAGGTGAAATAATGAATAAAATTCGACAAGATCTGAAAACAGAAACAGAAACAATAAAGAAAACCCAAACTGAAGCAATCCTGGAGATGGAAAACTTAGGGAAAAAAAAAAGTAATACAGATGCACATATCACCAATAGAATAAAAGAAGGAAAAGAGAGTCTGAAGGCAGAGACATACCATAGACAAAATTGATAAATCAGTCAAGAAAAATGTGAATTATAAGGAAATTTGAGATACTATAAAAAAGATCAAACCTAAGAAAAATAGGAATAGGAGAAAGGGAAGATTCTCAGCTCAAAGGCCCAAAAATATCATCAACAAAGTAATAGAAGAAAATCTCCATAACCTAAAAAAAGAGATGCCTATAAACATACAGGAAGTTTATAGAACACCAAATAGAGTGATTCAGGAATGAAATTTCCCCTACCATATCATATACCAAACACTAAATATATAGAACAAAGAAAGAATATTAAAAGCTGCAATATTCAATTACCATGGATGGAGAAAACAAGATATTCTATAAAAAATCAAGTTTAAAGTTTACTTCCATTAACCCAGCTCTACAGAGGATACTAGAAAGAAAACCACAACCCAGTGAAGCTAACTCCATCCAAGAAAACATACAGAATAAATAATTTCACACCAGTAAAACAAAAAGAAGAAAACTACACATGAAATAAATAATCCTTAATATAAATGTAAGGATGAATTAATAAGGCAGGAATATTTCTTTACCTTATGCTATTCCCCAATAACACAGAAAATTAAGATTGATTTAAAACTCTACCTCAGTAGCTGAGCAGTTAAATGATCTACCTTTACCTCCTATGCACGTATGAATACTTTCTACCCCCATCCCATGATACTTGCATATTTTTATTGATCTGGCTCTTCAGAACCCTTCTTAATAGTTCCCCCATTCTGCCACTGATCTGACTTGCCCTTTTTCCCTCTTTCCTTCCTTTGCTAGTAGATGTCCCACTCTATTCTTTATTCTACCCAGCCACCAGGTGATCAGCATTTATTGACAAGGCAGAGAACTACTAATAAGAACTGTTTACACAAATTTAAGACAGAAGATCTTTGATATAAGCATGACAATGCCTTGTCCAGATTGAAACAAGATATAAATGCAGAGAAATCAGTATTTGAATATCCAAGGGTAAGCTTTTACACACCATACAAAACATTATGCCTACACACACGTACATACACACAGACACAGACACAGACACAGACACACACACACACACACACACACACACACACACACACACACACACTCTCTCTCTCTCTCTCTACCATCATCAAAATAACAAGAATTAGCAATCCTTGGTAATTAATATTGCTCAACATCAATGGACTCAATTTCACCAGGAAAAAGACACAGATGAACAAAGTGGAAGCATAAGGAGGAACCATATTTCTGCTGCATATAAGAAACATACTTTAGCAACAAATATAAACATAACCTCAGAGAAAAAGACTAAAAGATATTTTCCAAGCAAATGGACCAAGCTGGAGTAGCTATTCACATATGTAATAAAATAAACGTTGAACCAAAAGTAATCAGAAGATATGGGGAAGGACACTTCATACTCAACAAAGGAAAAATCCAACAAGATGAAGTCTCAATTCTGAATATCTCTGCCACAAATGGAAGGGAACCCATATTCATAAAAGAAACACTGCTAAAGCTTAAATCACACATCGAAACTCATAAATTAATAGTGAGAGACTTCAGCATCCCAATTGGAAAAATAGACAGTTCATCCAGAAAACAATCTAAGCATGGAAATAATGAAACTAATATAGGCTATCAATCAAATTAATCTAAAATATATCTATAGAACATTTCATCCAAACACATAAGGACATGCCTTCTTAGGACTTTACGGAAACTTCTCCAAAATTGGCAACATAATCCATCACAAAGCAAGCCTCAACAGATAAAAGAAGCTTGAATAAACCCTTTGTATCTCATTAGATCAACAGGAATTAAAGCTGGACTTGAACTAAAACAGAAACAAGAGAAAGCCTACAAGCTCATGGAAACTGAACAGTCTACTGGGTCAAAGCGGAAATACAGAAATTAAGGACTTTATAGAATTTGATGAAAATGAAGGCACATCATATCCAAACTTATGGGACACAAAGAAAAGCAGTTCTAAGAGGGAAGTTCATAGCACTAAGTGTTTTCATAAAGATACTGGACATATCTTATGCTAGCAAATTAATGGCACACATCAAAACTCTAAAACAAAAAGTAACAAACACATCTAGGAAGAGAAGTTGGCTGGAAATAATCAAACTCAGGGCTGATACCATAATCTAGAAACAAGGAGAATAGTACAAAGAATTAATGAAACTAAAAGCTGGTTCTTAGAGAAAATTAAAAATATAAACAACTCTTTAGCCAAACTAAAAGGCAAATAAAAAATATCCAAATTAACAAATTCAAAAATGAAAAAGGGAAATAACCACACTGAAGAAATGTAGAGAGTCATTAGCTCTGACATTAAAATCTAAATGAAATGGATTATTTTTGATAGCTATCACTTAACAAAGTTAAATGAAGATCAGGAAAATAATCTAAACATACCTATAACTACTAAGGTAATAGAAGCAGTCATTAAAACTCCCCCCCCAAAAAAAACAACGAAGCAACTGATAAATAAATAGCCAGTAACAGATGATTTTAGCACATACAATTTTAACACATCTCATAGAAGAGCTAGTTCCCAAACTCCTCAAATCATTTCACAAAATAGAAATAGAAGGAACACTGCCACATTCATTTTACGAGGTTTCAGTAACCCTGATACCTAAACTATAGAAATATTCATCCAAAAATGAGAATTTCAGCTGAATCTGCCTTTTGAATATTTATGCAAAAGTACTCAATATAATGCTTAAAAACTGAGTCCAAGAACACATCAAAAATATCATCCATCATGATCAAATAGCGTCATTCCAGAGACATAGTGGTGGTTTAACATATGAAAATCCATCACTCTAATCCATATAAGCAAACAAAGTAAAAAAATCCAACATAGTTATCTTATAGTTATTATAGGCTATAAACCTCTTTAGCAAATTCAGCACCCTTTCATTTTTAAAGTCTTGGAGAAATCAGGGATACAAAACACAGACCTAAAAAATAATAAAGGCAACATTCAGCAAGCCAATAATCAACATTAACTTCAATGAAGAGAAATTTGATGCAATTCCACTAAAATTAGGGTCTATGCAAAGCTGTCATCCATTTTTCCCTAGCTGGGAGTGAGAATAAAACAATCCCGGAGGTGGGGGGCGGCTTGGAGGGAAAAGGCACTGGGTTGGGGGGAGAGGGGAACCTGATCTGGTCTTTGGTGGTGGAAAATGACTGAGGCCCTGAGCACCAGCATTCGTGGGAGGTAGGAGGTTGGGAGGACCCTCCAGAATGTGTCAGAGACCTGGGAGGTGAAAAACCCTCAGGACTCAAAGAGAGGGCCCCTAGATGAAATGCCCCACAGTGGGGAGAGAGAACATGTGGAGCCCATCTCCAGCAGAAAGACAGGGCATTAAGTGTGGGATAGAGTTGCTATCCCACAGTCAAAACTGATCCATAATTCTTCCTGTCTGAAAGAACTGCAAGGATGGAAATGGAGAAGAGTCTGAGGAAAAGAAGGTCCAGCAACAGGCCCAAAGTGGCATCCAGCTCAAGAGGAGACTACACTATTACTGAGGCTATGGAGAACTCACAAAAAAAGACCTACCATGACTGCCCTCTGAAAGACCCAACAGGCAACTGAAAGAGTCAGATGCAGATATGTGCATCCAATCATTGAACAGAAGCTGCTGACCCCTCTGGTTGAATTAGGGAAAAACCGGAAGAAGCTAAGGAGGAGCACGACACTGTAGGAGGACCAACAGTCTCAATTTATCCTTGATCCCTGGGATCTATCAGATACTGGATGACCAACCAGGCAGTATACTTCAGCTGATATGAGGCCCCCAGCACATGTACAGCAGAGGGCTCCCTTGTCTGGTTTCAGTCAGAGAAGATGTACCAAACCCTCAAGAGACTAGGGACCCTGGGGCGTTAAGAGGTCTGGTGGGGAGGTGGGGTGAGGTGGGAACATCCTCGATGAACATGGGGATAGGGGTAGGGCAGGGAGGAAATATGGGACTTGGAACAGTTGGAGGATGGACAGGAAGGGGAATAAAATCTGGAGTGTAAAATAATAAACTGGACCCAAACCAAGAGCTTCCAGGGATGAAACCACTAACCATGGAGTATATATGTGTGGGTCTATGGTTATAATTGCGTATGTAGCAGATGATTGCCTTATCTGACATCAATGTGAGAGGAACTCCTTGGTCTTGTGGAGGTTTGATGCCTCCAGTGTAGGATGTTACTAGAGGGGTGAGGAAGGAGTGGGTGGGTAAGTAGGGGAGGAGGAAAGGGATAGAGGCTTGTGGAGGGGAGAACTGGAAGGGGGAAAACATTTGGAATTTAAACAAATAAAATAGAAATTAATTAGAAAAAGAAAATGTTCAGGGTCTTTAGTCACCAGGGAAATGAAAATCATTAGGACTCTGAGATTCTACCTTATACCTATCAAATTAAGAATACAATTGACAGGACAAGAGGATGTGCTGGCAAGAATATGGAGCAAGGTGCTCACTCCTCCATTGTGGTATATGTCCACTCTGAAAATCAACTTAGAAGTTATTCAGAATATTGGGAATATTTCTACCTCAAGACCCACCTATACAAGTCCTGGGCATATACCCAAAAGATGCTCTACCACACTAAAAGCAACATGCTCAAATCATTCAGAATAGCTTTATTGGTAATAGTCAGAAAGTTGACCTCCTCTCCCCCGACCCTGATGTCATTCAACTGAAGAATAGATATGGAAACTGTGGCTCAATTACACAATAGAATACTGCTCAGTGGATAAAAACAAGAACATCATGAGTTTTGCAAGCAAATAAATGTAACCAGAAAATACTTTCCTGACTGAGATAACCAAGACCCTAAGAATATACATGGTATATACTCAATTTTAAATGGATATTAGCCATGAACTACAGAATAACCATGCAAAAATCCAAAGACCCATAGAATCTAAATAACAGGTATATCCTAAGGGAGGATGCTTGAATTTCACTCAGCAAATTAATAAAATTGTCATTGGAGGTGGATCATGGGAGAGAACTGGATGGAATAAGGATGGGGAGAAGAATGGGGTGTGAATCAGATATAGGGAGAATCAGAGAGGGCTGGGAGAGAGAATAGAAATCTGTGGTGGTTAGAGTGTGGTCATCTCTAGGTATTGTCAGAGACCTTGCATGGAGTGGGGGATTCCTGTGATTCTATGAGGGTGACTGTAGCTGAGATATGGAGCCTGAAGTACAAAACAGGACTACCAGTGGAGAGATATGACACCACCAACCAACCAAAGCCCTGACCCAAAATTCGTCCTCTCTACAAAAAGTGCAGGGACAAAAATAGAGCAGAAACAGGGGGAGTGGCCAGTTAATAGGTCCCAACTTGGGACCCATCCCATAGCAAGACCCAATCCCTGACATTATTAATAATACTCTGTTCTCCTTGCAGACAGGAGGCTAACATAACTGTATTTTCAGAGGCTCCACCCAACTGTCAATGAAAACAAATGCAGAGACCCACAACCAAATAATAGACAGCATTCTGGAAGTCTTGTGGAAGAGTTGGGAGAGGAACTGAGGGACCCAGAAGGGATAGGGATGCCACGAGAAGACCAACAGAGTCAAGTAATGTGGATCCTTGGGGACTCTGGGGCACTGACCACCAACCAGTGAGCATACGTCAGCTGGACCTAGGCAGCCTGCATACAGGTAGCAGGTGTGCAGCATGGTCTTCACATGGGACCCCCAACAACTGGAGTGGGGTTTCACCCTGACCCCTTTGCTTGCCTGAGGATCCTGATCACCTAACTGGGCTGTGTTGTCTGGCCTCAGTGGATGTAGATACATACCCAGTTATATAGTAAATAAGGTGCCAAGGCTGTGGAGTTCCCCTTCGCAGATTTGAACAAGAAAGGGTTGGGGAGAGGGTCTGTATGAATGGGGGACTTGGTAGAGACCTGCAATTCAGATGTAAGTTAAATGAATAAATTAGTGAAAATTTTTAAAATATATAAAAGAAGAAATAAAATAAACACACTTTTCTCATGTCCTATGTGTTATCTAGCTTTTCAAAATTGAGACAGGGAAATATTACCACAGAAAACAAATATCACTATATCTCCACAATAAGATCATTTGATTTTGGAAGCTGTGGTTTGGTATTGAATACTAATATATCTTTATTTTACATTAAACTTTGTCTCAAATTAAAATAATTCAAAGATTGTTTTCTGAAGTAATACCTACCCACAAAACACCAAAATATACAAATGTGTCCTTTTGGAACAATAAGTGATATCATAAGACTAATTGTTTTACCTTCCTTAAGATAGTTCTATATTTACAAAACATTCAAGCTGTATAGAATGGGCACAAGAGGTTATACATGCTGGAGGAGGTGGAAAAGTGTAACAGAATTGGAGTTTTTCACATATTAATCAAAATCTCAAATTTGGCAGTTATTGCCTGCTCAGTTTAGAAAAAGTTCTTCAGTCCTTTATGTCTTTATTTGATTTTATATAAAATGGATATTTTTGAAATATAACATGGAGTATGAGGACAGTGAAGCACTAAGTATAACACTCTGTATTGAAACGGAAGCCACCTGCTGGCTTGTAATTTTTCCGCTCTATTTCCAAAAACTGGCTGCATTCAGGCAAACCCATTCACTTCTCTGTGAGAACACAGTTGCACTAATGGGCTGTAGGATTGGAGTGTGGTTCTGCGCTTACAGTCCACAGGAATGACGGATACACAGCACCAACTTCTGGAAGACCATTCACAGGCAGGATTGGGCAGGATTAACATGGGTGACGCCATGAATCTCCTTCAAATCAAGCTTACCAAGTTCAGACATGACTCAGACTGGGTAAAGAAGGATGATGATGGGTTGAAGGAAGAACCAGAAGACGTTACAGTATAGCAAATTTAATATTTCAGTTTTAACACTCAAAAAAATTCACCAGTGTCATCGAATCTGATTAGAAAAATCAATGCTTGAGCACAGGTGGGAAAAAAAGAAAGAAAACTGAATCTATTACATCCTAACTAGAATTATCACGTAGCTAAAAGATGTATGATTAAATTACATTTAGTAAGTCAGGTCAGAATCAGAGGAGTTTAGCCAAGTACCATACTTGAAAAATAAGGCGACAGTGTAAGAGAAGTAGCTCTTAACAAACATTTCCTTTTTATAATATTTGTTTGTTTGTTTGTTTGTTTGTTTGTTTGTTTGTTTGTTCTTATACTCCAGATTGTATTTCCCTCCCGGTCAACCCCCCACCCACCCAACAGTTCCAAATCCCACACTTCCTGCTCTTCCCACCCCCTGCCATACATCTTCACAAGGATGTCCCCACCCCATCCACCCCACCAGACCTCTAAATTTCCTGGGGCCTCCAGTCTCTTGAGGGTTAGGTGCATCTTCTCTGATTGAACTCTGACCCGGGATTCCTCGCTGTGAATGTGTTGGGGTCCTCATCTCAGCTGGTGTATGCTGCCTGGTTGGTGATGCAGTGTCTGAGAGATCTCAGGGGTACAGGTTAGTTGAGACTGCTGGTCCTCCTACAGGGTTGCCCTCCTCCTCGGCTTCCTCCAGCTTTTCCCTAATTCACCAGAGGGGTCAGCAGCTTCTGTTCATTGGTTGGGTGCACATATCTGCATCTGACTCAGCTGCTTGTAGGGCCTTTTGGAAATAGTCGTATTAGGTCCCTTTTTTATGAATACCCCATAGCCTCAGTAATGGTCTCAGGTCTTTGGGCCTCCCCTTGAGCTGGATCCCACTTTGGGCCTGTTGTTGGACCTTCTTTTCCTTAGTTTCTTCTCCATTTTCATCCCTGCATTTCTTTCAGTCAGGAAGAATTATGGGTCAGAGTTTTGATAGCAACCCCGTCCCTCACTTGATGTCCTGTCTTTCTGCTGGAGTTCATTAAGTTCCCTTTCCCCACTGTAGGACATTTCATCAACCCCCGCACCCCGGCCTCTTTGCATGGTATGTTTTCACTAATAAGTGGATATTAGGTAAAAAAAAAAAAGTTCAGAATACTGGAGATACAGTCCACAGAACTCAAAAGGTTAACAAGGTAAAGGACCTCAGTTTCATTTGCTTCATTTGCGAGGGAAAAGAAAGCATCAACAGGAGGGGGTGGGGGGAGAAATCTGGTATTGGGTGGGAAAAAGGACTGAAGCCATGAAGGCCAGCAGCAGGAATGGAAACCTGGGACCTCAGGAGGAAGAAGGTTGGGAGAACTCTCTAGAATGTACCAGAATCCTGGGAGGTGAGAGACTTTCAGACAAACTCTTTAAAGGCAATGAACAAAGGCCAATTTTGTCTGATTTTATTTGTGTATTTGGTAATGAAGATTTTTGAAGAATAACACTTTTGTTTGTGTATAGGATGAGGACATTTAAATTATCCCAGGCACCAGGGATTTTCAATCTTGCAATAATATATTATCATCAGTGTTCAAACTGTTTAAACATTTGTCCTTATTAATTTGTACCTCAGAGCAGCTTAATCAGAGTCTTTGGGGTCAGACAATAGCATTGAAAAAATTCCCTAGCTCATCATAGTAAGAATTTGGGGAAAGACAAGGAAAATAAAACACATTTATTATGTTTGTGATACAAAATACAATGTACAATATGCAATAAAATGTGTTTAATAAAATATAAAATAAATAAAGTAAAATTGAGTATTTAATATATTCATTGCTCAGCATTCTACTCCCATTTCGTGTTGTGGATATTGATTTTTCTTCCATCTTGACATTATTTCGGTGGGCATATTAACATTTTTATATCTGTAAAATGTGCTGTTACAGAATTTAATTTAAAACATGTAGAATACATCTAGCATAATAGATATATACAACAAATTATTATTATTTATTGAGGAAATTCAGATTAAGAATTTCAGTCAAAGGGTTTCTGTTTTTCTTACAGGAACATGTAACACAAAAGAAAGTTGTTTTGTGATTTCTAAGTTTTACAATTGAAAATAAATTTGATTTGCTGTAGTAAGGGATTGAAATCATTTACAGTGAGTACTAGTTGTATACAATCAAAGTCCCAAATTCCCATGATAGTACATTTGTCTCTTTGGACAAGGCAGTCACATGTTTTTCCATACATTTTGATTTCTAATTAATTATTACATGAGTAACACAATGCAAAATTTGGAATCCACTTGATGACTGTCATCAGTGAGGTATTAGGCTACTTAGATTATGTGGTGGTTTGAATATGCTTGGCCAAGGGAGTAGCATTATGAGGAGTTGTGGCCTTGTAGTAGGTGTGGTCTTCTTGCAGAAAGTGTGTTACCGTGGGGGTGGGCAATGAGAACCTCCTAAACATGTGGGAGTCAGTCTTCTCCTAGTGGCCTTCAGATGAAGATGTGGAACTTTCAGCTTCACCTGGAACATGACTGCCTGGACTCTGCCCTGCCTCTGCCTTGATGATAATGGACTGAACCCCTGAAGCTGTGAGCCAGCCCCAAATAAATATTATGCTTATAAGAGTTGCCTTGGTTGTGGTATCTGTTTACAGCAGGAAAATCCTAACCGAGACAGAGTAATAAAATTTTAATGATTTTATTTATTTTTAAATCAATTTTTAAAATTTTTTCACTGTAATTTTTATTTTTTTCATTTTATTGGACAATTTCTTATCTATATTTCAAATATTATCTCCCTTCCTTGTTTTCCCTCCTGAAACCCCCTATGCAACGCTCCAACACCTGCTTCCATGAGGGTGCTCCCCCCACCCATCCACCTACTCCCTCCTGACTTCCCTGCCTTGACATTCCTCTACACTAGGGCATGGAGCCTTCACAGGACCAAGGGCCTCTCCTCCCCTTGATGCCCAACAAGGCTCTGCTACATATGCAGCTGGAGCCATGGGTCCCTCCAGGTGTACTCTTTAGTTGCTGGTTTAGTCACTGGGAGCTTTGGGGGTCTGGTTGGTTGATATTGTTGTTCTTCCTATAGGATTGCAAACCCCTTCAGCTCCTTCAATCCTTTTTGTAATTCCACCATTGTGTTCCCCATGCTCAGGCCAATGGTTGGCTGCAAGCATCTGCCTGCAGGCTCTGGTAGAGCCTCTCAGGAGACAGCTATATCTACCTCTTGTCAGCATGCACTTCTTGGCATCCCCAAAAGTGACTGGGTTTCAAATACAAAGTATCACTCCAGACGCTACATATATTCCAGTTAAATTATTAATAATTTTAATATAATATACATGGATAATATATTTATAGTATATAATTATATATTTATACTATGTATATATGTATACTACAAAATAACAATACACATGATAGTGGGATAAATTAAATTTCAGTTCAGTTCTCACTGATATAGTAATAGCTTGCCCAAAGAATTACAAATATTAATATTTGAGATGCATTTTAGGTCTCCACTAATTACATTAAATTCATACTTGAATATAAAATGGGGTGTAGATTGTAATGAAATTCAGATAAGTGTTACAACAGACCCTATATTGAGAAAAACTAATGTTATATTGACATCAAGGAAGTGTACAGTTGGATTTAATACTGATTTTCAACGAAAACAATATTTGAAACAGCTTATACGACACATCACTTTACCTATCCCCTAAATGTCAGTATGCACATAACAATAAAATATTATTTCCTAGGCACCCATGGTGAAATTCCCTTCTTTAAAAATTAATGCACTCATTTCATCAATTTATTCTGCTATGATGTTTTAAAAATGTTTGGTAAGATAAATTACTCTTGCGGAGAATAGGTTTTATTTACATTAGTGACTTCATTAATGATTCCAACACTTGTAATGGTGTTTCCTAGTTAATTCAGTGCCTGTAAGACTTCAAAA